>NC_090730.1:97241062-97251062 GCF_036898095.1 Palaemon carinicauda
CCATGGAAACCAGTTCAGTAATAACTATGGGAAAAGTTCAATAGTTACAGCGGAAGTACCACTGGTACTATACCAAAGCAAAATGTGATAGTTCCAGAACAACAATCGTTGAATCGTCCTCCTTCAGGTGTGAAAAACGGGCAGAATATTAATATCGTCTGTTTTAAGCATGGCAAAAAAGGCCATATCATTAATAAATGTTGGTCAAACCAACCAAAAGCAGTCGCCTAAGTGGTTAAGGATAATTTGACCTCACAGAATACTAAGACGAAGAATCAAACGGGAAAGTTCGAGTATGAAAATAAATCATTTCACATTTAGACGACGAACAGGACAACCCCAAACAGCGTGGGTGCCTTTAAACCATTTTTTTAAAGGTATGTTAGCCGCTCTGGATGGAAGCGAGCAGATCCCGGTCAAGATATTGCACGGCACGGGATGTAATCATAGTATGGTGACGTGGGGCATACACCCGATGGTGGAACAGACTCTCACAGGAGAATCTGTCATTTTGAAGGGAGTAGGAGGTGAGTAAGTTACTCCTATTTGTTGTTTGAAACTGTCATGCAAGTTGGTGACAGGTCACATTTATTTGGCGGTAAAGGATTCATTAAATGTCGAAGGAGTAGAAGTCTTACTGGGAAATGAGGTTGGTGGAGTGCTGTTTGTGCCTTGTCGCATTTTCACAGAGAAACCACTGAAGCATAGTCTTACGACTGAACTTAAGAAGGACTACCCATATCTTTTTCCTAGTTTTGTGACAACTAGGAGTATGATGAAGAAAGTGGCTGCAGAAGAAGAGAAAAATTGACGAACGATGCACTTGGAAGATTCATTAGCAGAAGAAGAGGTTTCCCATTATAGTATGAAAGAGGAGAGCTCCCGAGAGAGCCCGAAAAAAAGAGGATCAAAAAACGAATGAACAGGAAGACAATGAAGCAATGGACTTGGACGAAATAGAAAAATCAGCATCAGAAGTAGGACAAGTGAGTTGGAAAACGCTGAAAGGATTGCAATTGAAGGATGAGACATTATTGTACCTTGTGGTGGATAAGACGGAGGTGCAGCAGTCTATCACCTGAGAAAGCATAGACCCGCCGATATCCCTGGGAATGCCGAATGGGGCATATACCGTCAGATATTGATTCCTGCACCGTTGAAAAGACAGATGATCACCGTAGCACATGCGACGGGAGACATGGGAATAAGAAAGACGACGGAGAAGATTATGAGACAGCTTTTGTGGCCTGGCATGCTTGAGGATGTGAGCCAGATGGCTGGAAAGCCTAACGAGTACATCAAGAAAGCTCCCTTTCACCCGATTGAAGCACGAGGAGAACCCTTCCACATGATAATGATCGACATTCTCAGATCGTTACCGAGAACGAAGAAAGGCCACGAATATATGTTAACTTTGATGTGCCAAGTGACAAGATATCCAGATGTAAGGACGTGATGAAACTGTTGGATGCCTGCCACCCATAGACCCAAGGTGCATTAGAGAGATTTCATCAAACTCTAAAAAGTATGTTAACAAAATACTTTAAAGAGACAGGAATTCCATGGGACATTTGACTACCTTTAATGTTATTTGAGATATGTAATGCTTATGAAGAAAGCATTGTAATATGTCAAGAACTTGAGGAAAAGGATTGGCGATATAAGAAAGTTTTCCCTCGAAAACTTGAAAACAAGCCAAGGAAAAATAAAAAAAAAGGTTTGATATGAAAAGTCAGTACAAACAATTTTTGGTAGGACAACAGGTGTTGGTTTTATTACTAATAAGAAAATTCCCGCTCACCAACAAGTTCTAAGGACCATTCCGGATTGTGGAGAAGATCAGTTACCTACCCCTCGTTATCGAACACCTGGAAGAAAGTAAAGCCAAAGGAAGGTACACCTTATCATATTGAAACTATACTTAAGCAAAAACGAGACTGAAGCTTTACAGGTATGTATGGCGCAAACCATTCCATCCATTGAAGATGACGATGGATATATGATAGGGACTGTAAACAAAGTGATTAATTCGTCCATCATTCGGAACTTAGAAGAGAAATTGCCTCATTTGAACAAGGAATAGCCAGACAATTTAAGCTGATTGATCAAAAGTTTTCCTGAAATTGTCTTAGATGTCCTGAAACGAAATAACCTGACGAGGCATGAGATACACCTTAAGACCACGGAAAGACCATTCAAGCAACACGCCTATCGACTGTCACCGTATCCCCAAGAAGTCAATAAAAAAAGAAGTGGACTATTTGCTGCAAAACGGATTACCCAAGCAAAGCTCTAGCCCTTACAGTTCTCCATGCTTGCCAATGGATCTTTCAGGATGTGTACGGACTATCGAAAATTAAATTCCATCAGTGTGCCCAAAAATTATCCATTGCCGCTCATAGAACAACTACTCAAAATTATTGAACAAGCAAGGTTCGTCTCGTAAACCATTTTGTTAAAAGGATATATTTAGATTCCTTTGGACAATGCAAAATAATTTTTAGCTTCTATAACCCCGTTCGGGTTATGTTAATACACAGCCATGCCATTTGGTCTAATGAATGCCCCTGCCACCTTCCATCGAGTGATGGGTAACTTTCTAGGATTTATATAAGGATTAGGCATATATCTCAATGATATTGTGATATATTCATCGTCCTGGGAAGAACATCTCTGAATCGTGGAGAAGGTATTTCAAAAGCTGCGTAGAGCACATCTGACGATTAACCTGGAGAAGAGCGAAATTGTAAAGACAACAGTTCGGTACTTATGATTTGAAGTCAAAGGAGGAAAAATCATCCCAGTAGCCACTAACGTTGAAGAAATAAGGATAGCTGCACCCCCACATCAAGGAAGTAATTTCAAGGCCTTTTAGGAATGGCAGGATGCTACAGACGGTTTTGCCCGATTTTTTGGTGGTAGTCGCACCTTTGACATTTGACTAGCCCTAAGAAAAAGTTGGTATGGACCAGTGATTGTCAGGAATCCTTCGACATGATAAAGGACATATCAACATCAAAACCGATGCTGCAAACACCAGATTTCAACAAAAAAATCCTGATACAAGAGGATGTGTCGGACAATGGGATTAGGGCTGTCCTATTGTAAAAAGGTAAGGAAGGAATTCTTAACCGTGTGTGTTTTATGTCGTTGAAGCTGAAAAGCATCACCGGGCCTACTCGACAGTTGAAAAGGAACTGCTAGCACTAATCACGGTGATAAAAAAGTTTGAAGTTTGTGTAAATAGACTACAAATCACATTTCTTTAACTTTTGTTAATAAAATGAAGAATAATAATCAAAAGTTAACTAGATAGTTGTTATGTTTGTAACCATATTATATTAATGTAAAACATGTATCCGGTAAAGAGGACGTGGTTACATATTATTTATCCCAGGCTGAATCGGTGGATTCAGGCCAGGAATAAATAATCTTTTTTTGGAGGGTGCGATCTTACAAAGCTGGTCTATATTAAAGTAGATTATTTTATATCTTTATTTAATTTGTATATTTAAGAGATGTATAGCCAGCTCATAAGGTGAGTTCCACTGATGTAGGATTAAGTAAATGTTTGTGAATTACATAAGACTATCGTCATTCATTTAGTTGTATTCTCATTCAGTTCCGTACATGTAAATTTATGTTATTTAAAAGAAAATTTTCTATTTTCACATAGTTTGGTTACAAAGTCTTATGTAATCTTGTTGAATTTTATGCTGTATGACACACACTAGGGATTGCATTATGTTTCTACATGGTTGGACATTGCATGAAGGTTCTCGACTAAATTTATATTTTTTTTTCTAACGTTAGCTGAGTGTGTTGCCAAGCAACAGGCGATGAATAGAACCCAACTTTAAACTGCCAAGTTGGCAACCTGATGTCCCGAGAAGGCCACCCGAAACATGTGCACGCGCATCGAGAATGGATTGCTAGAATGAACTGGAAGTTTCTAAAATGACTTAGGATGACATAAAAGGGCCTACCACTTCTTTGGAGGAAGAGATCCAGCCTGACATTCCGACAGAGCCATATGTCCAACAGTCCTATCACCAGCATCTATCCAGCCATTAAGTTATTTCTTTCAAACATGTATGGTGTTCATAAAACATTGGTTATATTGAATGTCTAATTTGAAAAAAGTGAAGTGTACTTGTAAATACAGTTTATGTTGTAAAATTAACTTTTTTTGTAACTGGCCCTGTGTGATTTGGTTAAACAGCGAAGTGCAATAATTTTTTGCCGAACCGTTATGTAACCTTGTGGAAGCCCAATGGTCGTAAGAGTAACAATTCATTATATGTAAAGGTGTAATCATTGTTTACCTTTTCTAGTGTTAAAGGGAATTTTTTTTCATTAATTGTCAAAACTAAATATTTTTCATATGTTAATTTCGGGTGAAAAAAAGTGATTGTATTAGGCTATTCCTTAAGTGCCCTTTTGTAATAAGTTTAAGGTCTAGTTGAGATTTAAATTTTGAGTAATTTATATTTTGGTATTATTTATGAATTATGATTTTTTTAATTTTTTTTATAGAATATATATATATATATATATATATATATATATATATATATATATATATATATATATATATATATATATATATACATATATATATATATATATATATATATATATATACATATATATATATATATATGTATATATATATATATATAAATATATATATATATATATATATATATATATATATATATATATATATATATATATATATATATATATATATATATATATTGTAACTTAGTTGTCATTAATTTCTGAATTATTTAAGTTTTTAGACTTTTAATGTTAAGTATAGAAGTGTTGTATTTTTTCTTTATTAGCTTTTTGTCTCCTTACCGGTGGTTATCTTGGTGTTTATTATTGGCTAACGACTATTTTATATTTTCAAGTTGTGTTGGTTACGTGGCAGCTCTCCTTCATTATCCGAGGTATGGAGGGTTTCGCTTGGAGGAGTTGGCCTCAGTGTGTTTCTGAGCCTCCAACCTTGAAGGGCACGATAATTGCTGCTGGATTTATATTATTCATCGCCATTGCAGAGCTGCGTTGTGAAGCTGTTTAGCTTTTTCAGGATATCCTCGCTCTGCATTAAGGATTTTTATCCTTTATATACTGCCCTTGGTTCAGTAAAAGCCAAGGGGACCTCTCTGCCCCAAGGTAAAAATTTTGATTGTTACATTTGTGTGCCGGGCTCACGACCTGTACTCCTGGGCGGTCTGCAATATTGGAGCATTCAACACCATTGTTTTGGATCCTGGTTTTCTGCCACCTGGAATAAGCCTCCAGCTGGAGAGTTTATTGTCCTCTTTGAGGAGACCCCTAGAAGTGTATGAGGAATTTGTTAGGGATATTTAGTGTGTATTTGTTAGGATATTCTTACTTTTCGTTTGCCTCCTCCTTTCTGGACCCTCTCCCCTTTTTGTATGCTTGTGTTGATGACCTTTCTTTAATTGTGTAATTGTTTTCTTTTACAGGGAGTTTAAGAGTGAGTGTTTATCATTAATTACTGTATTGTTGAGGTTCAGGTGTTATTTCTGTCTGAAACTTGTGTATTAGAATTAAGTATATTTTTGTGGTATTTTCTTTGTCCCCTTGAATTGACTTTGCACTCTTATTGAAATTGTATACTATTCCACCTTTTGTGGACTTAGTATGGTACTTAAGTGAATACTGTTTGAAAAGTTTAGTGTTTTTGGTGTGGTGGTCAAGCCATCCATCACAAAATGGCGACCGTGACAGGATCTTTTTGCTCCTAAGTATTCACCTGTGTATGTGCAAAGTAAATTCTTGGGGTGGTTTTTCAGGCAGCATATTTTCACCTCCTCGTGGTTTTTTTTTTTTTGTAATTTAGTATTGTGTGAATAATAGTGGTCATCATGGTTAATGTACTAGACCTCCTTAGCGGAGAGGGGTGGCAAGAAAGGCTTGCAGAGTTGAATAGGGAAGATTTGGAAATTGTAGCAGAACATTTTGAATTGGAATATGATGTGTCAATAAGAAAGGGTGTATTGCTATTGCAAATTTATGAATGTGTTAAAACTGTAAAGGCTGGTGGGGAACAAGTGAAACCTGATAAAGCACTGTTGTCTGTAGAAATTTTGGATAGGCAAATTGCTCTGAGGCAGATGGAGTTTGATATAGAAAAGTTTAAGGCGGAGGAAAGAGAAAAGGAGAGGCAGCATGAGATTGCCATGAAAAACTCAGGTTCCTCTTCTTCCTCTCCCCCTTCCCCAAATAGGTCAGTAACGCCTGCTATTAATTTAGCGCAGGCTCTCAAGTTTGTGCCTAAATTTGAGGAAGACAATATTGCAGTTTTTTGTATCATTTGAGAGGATTGCAGCAAGGTTGGAGTGGCCCCAAGAGTATTGGACCACTCTTATACAAAGTAAATTGATTGGAAGAGCTCAGAGGGTGTATGTAACTCTGGAGGAGGATCTGTCATCAGATTATGAGTGTGTAAAGGCTATCGTCTTGAAGGCCTATGAGTTAGTCCCTGAAGCCTATAGGCAACGCTTCAGGAACTTAAAAAAAAGTAGGGAGCAAACTTTTATTGAATTCGCAAGATCGAAGGAACAATATGCTAGTGATTGGTTCAAGTCCAAGGAAGTGGTAAATTTTGAGAAATTGAAGGAGTTAATGTTGGTGGAGGAGTTCAAGAGGTGTGTTCCGGATAAACTGAAGGTTCACCTCGAAGAGTTAAAACTAGAGACCATTCAGGAGGTAGTCATCGCTAGTGATGAGTATTATTTGTCTCATAAGAGTGAGTTAGAGGGAGTAACAAAAATGGTGAAGTCCGGATGGGGTAAAGTAGGTAGGAATAATAATTCTAACAATAATAATAATTCTAACAATAATAATAATAATGATAATGCAGGGATGTTTACTAGAAATAATTATAGAGGTAATGATCAGGGCAATGCCAATACTAATATTAATTTTTCTCCTAACAGGAATAATAGACCTAAGATATATAATCCCAAGAAATTGAAAACATTGACGTGCTTCTTTTGCAATAAGAAGGGGCACGTAAAGAGCATGTGTTATGCGTTTAGAAACTCACAAAATGCTAATGTTAGGCTAGTGATGGGTGTGGAAGAGAGAGAGAGAACCTACCCCAACAACATCCGCTGATCAATGACTACCTGGTTGTTTTGACAGATATTTGTCCTTCGGTAGTGTCTCTTTCGCCAATTCGTCCGAGAAAAGACGTGTGCGTATTTTGCGTGATACCGGTGCAGCTCGGTCTTTGATATTAAGGGAGGCATTACCTTGCAATTTTGTACCAAAAAGTGGGGAATTTGTGTTATTGGCTGGTTTTCCTGATACGGTAAAATCGTATGCCATGGAAAATTTTAATTTAATCTGCCCTTCCTTTGCAGGGAATTTGAAATTGGCCATCGTTGATAAATTTCCGGTTAAAAATGTTGATGTTGTGATAGGGAATGATGTTGCTCTGAAGAATAATACTTGTCCCATACTGATAAACCCTGATAGTGAAGTAGCAGCAGTTACTCGTTCTAGTGCTAAAGTTGTTGACGCTGCAGAGTCAACAACTGATCTAGATTTAAGTAGTTTAGAACGTAGTGATAGCGTAGTTGTAGATCTTGGGATTTTGAAGGACAAACTGAATTGGACTATTGAAGAGCTAATCAAAGCTCAGAAAAAGGATTTTCGGGATCTCCCTATTGAGTCAGGTGAGGTGACTGATATAACCGGTCCCAAATTTAAAATAATTAATAATATTTTATATAGGTTGACTAGGCCTATGGAGGCTGATAACTTTGATTATGATATTTTGAAACAGATAATGGTTCCATTTGTTTACAGGAATGAGTTGATATCATTGGCGCATGAAAGTGGTTTGGCCGGACATTTTGGCATTCATAAGACTTCTGGCAAGTTGTTAATGAATTATTATTGGCCGAAGTTGAAGGCGGACGTAAAGAAGTTTGTCAATAGCTGTGATGTTTGTCAGAAGGTCGGTAAACCTAATCAGCTTATTTCAAAAGCGCCTCTATGTCCTATTCCAGTGGTTTCCGAACCTTTCACGGAGGTCATTATTGATATTGTTGGACCATTACCAAGGACTCGTAGTGGAAATGAATATATTTTGACTATCATGGATAGGATGTCTCGATATCCCGAGGCAATACCACTACGTACGATAAAAAGTGTAAAAATTGTAGATGTACTAATTGACTTTTTTACCAGGTTTGGGATGCCTAAAATTATTCAATCGGATTGTTGTTCTAATTTTGTTAGCAGGTATTTCAGAGATAAAATGGCAGAGTTAAATATAAAACATGTGACCTCTTCTCCATATCATCCAGAAAGTCAGGGAGCGCTGGAGAGATTTCATCAAACCCTGAAATCGATGGTAAAGAAATATTGTTTGATTAATGGTTCTGAATGGGATAAGGAATTACCTTATTTGTTGTTCGGTTTTCGTTCTGTCCAATGTCAGTCTTTAGGTTTTTCGCCTTTCAGCCTTGTGTTTGGCCATTGTGTTCGAGGTCCTCTTGATGTTGTTCGAGAGTCCTGGGAGGGAGACGTCCCTGAGATCAATTTATTAGATTATGTGTCTAATCTAGGTGATAAGTTAACAAAGGCTTGGAAATTTGCAGGTGAAAATTTATTGTGTAGCCAAAAAAGAATGAAGTACTTTTTTGACAGAAGGTCTAAAGCACGTGACTTTGCGGTAGGGGACAAAGTTTTGGTTTTGTTACCCATTCCTGGAAATCCATTGAAAGCATCTTTTTCAGGTCCTTGGAAAATTCTGAAAAAAATTAGTGAAGTTAATTATTTAGTAGAGACTCCCGAGAGAAGGAAACCTTTTCAGCTTTGCCACATAAATATGTTGAAGGCTTATGTAGAACGGGAGAAAGTCACTCCCGTGGCAACCATAGGGAATGCTGTAGTTTCCGAGAACGATAAACTTTTTTCTTTTTCAGAGGGTGAAAGTATTGATGATAATTGTTTTAATGGAAGTGAATGGCGTTCAGATAATAAGAATTCTTTGAAACATTTTTCTGGTATGGTTTCTCATTTAAGTAATGAAGAACAAAGGTCTTTAAAGAAATTGGTTTTTAATTATAATGAATTATTTTCGGATGTACCGGGAAGGACTAATGTCCTTGAACATGACGTGGACGTAGGTAGTGCCACTCCTGTGAAACGAGCGCCTTACAGGTTGAATCCCTTTGAAAATGAGGTTGTTGCGAAGGAAGTTGATTATATGCTAAAACATGACCTAATTGAACCTAGTCAAAGTCCTTGGTCATCCCCTGTTGTATTGGTAAAGAAACCCGACGGTAATTTCAGGTTATGTTTTGATTACCGTAAATTGAATGAAGTGTCTAAGTCTGATTGTTACCCATTACCACGAATTGAGGATTGTATTGATCGTATGGGTAAGGCCAAGTACATTAGTAAATTCGATTTGCTGAAAGGTTATTGGCAGGTTCCTCTTTCGAAGCGGGCAAGGGCCCTGTCCGCTTTCGTAACACCCCAGGGACTGTTTCAATGTAAAGTGATGCCGTTTGGTATGAAGAACGCGGTTGCCACCTTTCAGAGGTTAATGAATACTTTAGTCTATGGTTTAGACGGGTGTGTAGTTTATATTGATGATATTGTTATTTATAGTAATGATTGGGAAACTCTCTTAAAACGTATTAGGGCATTGTTTGAGGTTTTGAAGAAAGCAGGTTTAGTAATTAATTTAAAGAAAAGTGAATTCGCAAAGGCGAGGGTCGTATATTTGGGTCATGAAGTTGGTAATGGTAAAGTTGCTCCTAAGCAAGCAAATATCGAATGTATTGAAAAAATGTTAATCCCTAAGTGCAGGAGGGATGTCAGAAGATTCCTTGGGTTGGGTGGTTACTACTGAAGGTTTGTTAGAAATTTTTCTGACATCGCCGATCCTTTGACTAATCTCTTAAGAAAGAAGGTAGCTTTTGTCTGGACTGATGAAACA
>NC_090730.1:97256062-97266062 GCF_036898095.1 Palaemon carinicauda
TATATATATATATATATATATATATATATATATATATATATATATATATATATATATATATATATATATATATATGTGTGTGTGTGTGTGTGTGTGTGTGTGTCACTAACAAGATCTGATTAATGTGATTGACCAAATTCAATCAATAACAACGACCACCAGTTTCCTTTAGGAAGATAAGTCTAAGAGCAAGGTGAGGGTCGGGGGTGTTCTTTGTGGCCATCAGTCTGTGTCTGTTCATGAAGAAGTTTCATTCCACTTAATATGTACAATTTACTATATTGTAATAATGCAAAGTAATCCAGTCATTCTTTCGTAATCAATTGATAGTTTTTGGAAACTGCAGAACCCTCCTGAAGATTGAGTGTTAAACTTTTTGATAAACAAGTTCGGGTCATTCACATTTACAGTATGTGTCGGGATAAAACTTGACGAAGCATGAGATACACCTCAAGACCACAGAAAGATTGTTCAAACATTGTGATTGTCAACTGTCGCCATATTACCGAGAAGTCATAAAAAAAGAAGTGGACTATTTGATACAAAACGGATTAGCCGAACAAAGCTCTAGCCCTTCCAGTTCCCCATGCTTGCTTGTGAAAGAAAACGACGGATCTTTCTGTATGAATACGGCCTATCGAAAGTTAAATACTATCATTGTGGCCATACAATTATCAATTGCCACTCTTAGACCAACTACTTGTCAACATTGGACAAGCGAGGTTCGTCTCTAAGTATGATTTGTTAGAAGGCTCTTATTAAATTCCTTTGGACGATAACACAAAATTATTATTAACTTTGTATAATCCAATTTGGGTTGTATCAATACAGTCATGCCATTTGCTCCAATGAATGCACCTGATACCTTTCAACGAGTGATGGATAACCTTCTAGGATCGATTGAAGGAGTAGGCATATATATTAATCGACTTAGGAAGAACATCCACGAATCCTGGAGAAGGTGTTTCAAAAGCTGCAAAGAGCACATCTGATGATTAAGCTGGAGAAGAGAGAATTTAGAAAGCCAACAGTTCGGTACTTAGGATTTGAAGTCGGAAGAGGGCCGCTAATGTCTGTAAATTATTGTTTATATTGTCTTACATATATGATCCCTTTACGTTTCATAAGCTTTGTATGTTACAAACACAAGCGCATGAGTCACGCTTTCAGTACTCCGTGTATGCGCATCGTCAGTCTTCTTGCTTCGTCTGGCACGAGCTGTTCACTTTGTAGAGTACCACTGTACATAACCCTTTTCTGTGTGGAATAAATGCAATCTACGACTAGGGATTTTATTTTTTCGTTCCTGCAATCATCTATCTTCATCTAGTACACCTTATCACATATCACCATTCAGCTTTTAAAGAACACTGGAATCCAGCCTTTGCATCAAGCCATATCCCCTCGACCACATATGGATTTTACAGTGTGTCTGCTTTGTTGGTGAACCATTTATTTAGTGGATAGTATTTCTCTTGTGTGCTGTGCCCTTCTTCATTCCCTGTTTATGAACCCTTTTACCCTGACTCATCTCCGTAATTCGAGTTGCATCCACACTCCCTTATCACCGGAAACACATTGGCCACTGCCCGCCTCATTAAGTGACAACGTTCAACGGTCAGGACTTAGTTGTCGCACTTCACGCCCCACCCAAGACCCCTCCCACACTCACTCTCATTGTCATTTACCACTGTTGATTTACAGTAATTTTAAGATAAAGACAATAGGAAGTTTCTTTTTTGGGGGGTTTTCTTTTAAACTATGGGTGATAGCTTGAAGCGATCTATAATGTCTACTACCTCACATCAAGACGAATCTGGGGATATGCAACATGACCAGGATAATGACAACCACCAGCTACCTTCACACCAAACCTTACCAACAGAACACCTGACTATGCCACCTTTAACAGCTACAAGTGAGGAGTTAAGGTTCCTGTTCAAATACTTGGATGAATCTCCACAGGGTGAGTTAGCTACACGTCGGACAAAGGAAGATCATCATCGTCACGAGGAGGTACCATGCCGCCAAAAAGACTATTTAAGAAGAGAAGAGGAAACCCAGTGTTCTACCACTTTGTTGCAGCTACTCATGGTCAACCCTGCCCACCATCAAGCAAGACCGCTGGACTCGCAAAAACTTCAGAACAAATTTTCAGTACCTTTGGCTGTTCAACCACCACCTCCACAGAAAGCCATCGTCCAGACCCCACAGCCCTTACATCCCGATGCCACATATTAATTGTTTAGGGAATGGCGTAGACGCAGGGATGAGTACAGCGTAATGGTTGACCTAGGGACTATACCAAGAAGGAAGTAGTTAATACAACTTTGCATGGGCCTCAGCCTGGAGACCCAAAGGAAACTCGAACACACACTCAATGTGCCACCAGACACAGATAGGAGCATGGAGAAAGTCTTGAATGGTCTCCAGGAACACATTAACAACCTTTGAAACGAAGATTTACGTTGTAGGGACCCGCTTTCCTGCAAACAGAGGGAAGGGGAAAGCTTCAGCAATTTTTATGTAAGACTGAAGCATGCAGCTGAAGAAATCGACGTCTATCCTGGCCAGTCTGCTGCTTGCTAAGAAACTGAGATAAATATGATCATCATCATGGGAGTCAGGGACGAGGAGCTCACATAAAAACTTATTGGCCTAGACACTTCAGCTTCATTAGCCACCATGATCACTCCTATGAGGCCACAAGGACAGCCACCACTGCCATACATGTTCCTCCTTCTAAATTGTATGCTGCCTCTACCTACTAAAAAACCAAAGGACAGGGGAGCAAAGGTACTGCTACTTTTCATATAAATCCTAACAGGGACACTTCGTGCCTTTCCTGCACAAAGAAGCACAGCTCTTCAGAAAAGTGTACAGCTGCCAACAGCGTGTGTGGAAACTATGCCGGCAAGGGACACTGGCATAAGACCTCAAAGTGTCCTGCCAAAAAGGGGACTTGGAGACACTGTGCGAGTGGGCCACTACACAGATGTTGCCGACAGTAGATGAATGCCAAGCAGAGGGCCAATCCAATGCTACGCTCCCTTCGAGCAAGCCCACCATTTGTCACAAGGTTGAGTTCTTTTCCACAACAACATGGCCCTCACCGGCACCCATATCCCTCGACCTCATCTACAAGGGTGAGACATCAAAGATTATGATGCTGCCGGACACTTGAGCTATTGTATCAGTGATGGATCCTCAGCATCTGGAACTTCTTCATCTCACCAGGAATGCGCTACAACCTTCTGCCACCTCAGTGACACTCATAGCAGATGAATCACACATGACACTCCCTTTAGGTACACTTAAGGCCACTCTGTCTTTGGCCAACCGATCCTGTCATGCCACGATCCAAGTCCACGAAGGTATTCAGATGCCACTCCTCTCTTATGTCCATTGCAAGGAGTTGGCTATCATCCTGCCAGACTTTCTACGACCCATCCTACTGGTCGTCCACTTGAACAGATGTAAAAATCTACCCTTCCATGCTAACACGACCCCTTGGACAATATTTCCTTCATACCTTCCATGATGTTCTCGTGTCTAAGGAGGACCTTATAGTAGCTCCACTGAGGTCGATGACAGGACTTCCAATGAAAATCTACCTTAGAGATGTCACTGTCCCATTCGCCACCCATACCCCATGGAAGATCCCCAACGCTTTCAGGCGAACCAATAAGAAATAATGTGACTATAGTCCAGCAAGGTATCATGAAGCCTTGTGGAGACAAACCATCAGAATGGTGCCACCCTCTAGTTATCGTCCCAAAAGCCAATGAAGTTTGCATCATAGTGGATCTCACGAAGTTGCGAACACAATTTTCCAGACCGGCTCACCCTTCGCCCACACTCATAGCTGCGTTCCGTGCTGTCGATTCCACAGCCAAATTCTTCACCACTGCAGATGTTTTACATGGCTACTGGCAGAGAGAGCTAGCGGAGGAGGACCGTCATCTCACCACTTTTATTATGCCTTACAGACGCTTCCAGCATTGCCGAGGATCTATGCTCTTTGCAGGCCACCGGCGATGCTTACTGTTACCGCGCGACCTGGCCCTCCAGGGCATTAAGAAATGTGCAAAGGTTGTCGATGACATTCCCATCTTTACTCACTCGTTGCCACAAAAATGGCATCACTCTTAACAGAGATAAGTTCATAGGAGCAGAGACTCGAGTGAATTTCTGGGGGATTCCCACTTTACAAAGAAGGAATAGCTGTCGATTCAGAAAGAGTTACAGCTCTGCAAGACTTCCCCACTCCTTCCAACTTGATGGACTTTTGTTCTTTCATGGGGTTAGTTAACCAATTGGCAGAGTTTACCCCAGATATTGCCCTGACTGCACAGCCCCTTCGCCAACTCATGAGCCCCAAGTGCTCGTTTATTTGGACACCAAACCATAACCAGGTCTTCAAACGTGTGAAGCAAGTACTCTCAAGCCCTCCAGTTCTAGCATCTTTTGACCAAACCTTGCCAACGGTTCCGGATGCCTTCATGTAGTCCATTGTGGATCACGCTTTCTCGCGGACGCCAAGATGAGGTACTCGACAATTGAGTTGGAGATGCTCGCTGTTTCTTGGGCACTCACAAAGTGCCACTTGAACGTCCAAGGGCTGCCATCCTTCACACTGCAAACGGACCATCGTTTACTAGTGCCTATTATCAAAAGCTATTATCAAAATCCATGGCTTCAGAGTATGAAGGAACGTATGTCACAATACTAATTTACTGCAGTGGGGTGTGCCGGTAATCCCTATGCATTCTAGATGCCCTCTCACGTACTCCTGTTAGTTACCCTACATCTGAGGACAGGACCAGCTGTGCTGAGGTAACGTCACACATCAGGTCTGTCATCAATGTCGTCATAGCTTCCCAGGAAGGGGATGCCACAATCATCATTGCCGACCGCACTCTAGAGGACATGTCAACAGCAGCGCAGGCTGACTCTGACTATGTACGTCTTCATGATTGCATCATGTCTGGATTTCCCACAAATTGGTATGACCTGCATACTTCCTGGCTACTGTATTGGAAGCTGCGAGAAGCCCTTTCTACTGATGGTACCCTCATGCTCTATGGATCAAGAATACTAGACTCCACGACAGCCACCGATGTGTTGAGGCTACTAAATGTCGGGGTCGACAAACTGTCTTCTGGCATGAGATAGACTCAACATTGCCGCCTGTGAGCCCTGCGAAGTGCTATGTCACAGACAACAGCAGAAGCCTCTTCACAATGATGACCGCCCATCAAGGCTTCGAGTCAGTACTGTCGGACTTCTTCCAGGTAGCGAGGAGGTCCATCCTTGTTGTCACCGGCCGTCTCTCCAGCTGGCCTGTGGTCTTTCCTTGCAAGGGCGGCGACACCACTGCCTCCTCAACCATACGGCCCTTTTGCCACTACTTTTTAAAGGTATGTGTTCCTACGCACTGATAGAAGACCCCAGTTTATCAGCAAAGTGTTTGCCAAGTTCACAGTGCATTGGGCTTTACTTCGCATAACTTCATCGACACACTTCCCGCAGTGTAATAGACATGCCAAGGCTGCTGTGAAAACTGTCAAGCATTTGATCCTCAAAACAGCCCCTTCAGGAAATATTGACTGCGAGGCTTTCGATCGTGGCCTCCTTGAGCTACAAACACGCCTATCTACTCTGGTCACTCTCCTGCCCAGATACTGTATGGTCACACTCTCTGTACGTGTGTGTATGCTCATCCTCAGTCATTCATGGAATGTTAACAGGAAAACGCCCATGATTGTGACTGCCGAGCTGCTACCAGAGCTACTCAAGTGCAACGCAACTATGATGTCTAAGCCCGTCACCTGCCCAGACTGCATGTGGGCCAACATGTCTGTCTCCAGGACCCAATACCCAACAGATTGGATAAGATCGGGATCATCATGGGTGGCACGAGATCGTGCAAGTACGAGATTCGCCTTCCTACTGGTCAAGTGCTACATGGAAACTGTCATTTCCTGTATCCAGTGTCTGGTCTCAGTCAAGTTCCCCACTCTGATCTCTCTGTGATCAGTAGCTCTTAAATGGAAAAGTCATTAGGTCCCTCCAAAACTACCCACAGGTCTCCATGATGACACAGACCTACGTAGGGTACAAAACCCATGTGCTATTTATGAAATTTTCTGCATACTTTTATGTTTGATACATTTATCTTGTTATTTGCTTTGCACACTATTATTTGATTAGTTCACTGTATGTACCCTGCTTAGTACGTTCAAGATACCTCTTTGAACCATAAAAAGGGGGAGGAGAGGTGTAGATTATGGTTTATATTGTCTTACATATATGCACCTTTTACATTTCATGTGCTTTGTATGTTACAAACGCATGCGCATGAATCGCGCTGGCAGCACTCCATGCATGCACATAGTCAGTCTTCTTGCTTCTCTTGGCACGAGCTGTTCACCGTGTAGAGCATCAATGTACATAACCCCTTTGCTGTGTGGAATAAATGCAATCTACGACTCAGAATTTTATTTCTTCATCCCTGCAATTATCTGTCATCATCTACAAGACCTCATCAGATATCATGAACGTCAAAGGAATAAGGAAAACTTCACCCTACCACCAACAAGGAAGCATTTGCAACGATTTTCAGGGATTGCAGGATTCCACAGACGGTTTTGCTCGAATTTTTTTGGCTGTAGTCGCTTGACAGATCTGACTAGCCCAGGGAAAAAGTTTGTCATACTAACTTCGAAATCGATACTGCAAGCAACGGATTTGAAGAAGAAATTCCTTATCCAAGTGGATGTTTCGGTTAATGGGATCAAAGTTGTCCTATTGCAAGAAGGAAAGGAAGGAATTATTCACCCAGTCTGTTTTATGTTGTCGAAGCTGAAGAAGCATCAACATGCTCGATAGTTGAAAAGGAACTGCTAGTGCTAATCACAGCAATAAAGAAATTTGAAGTTTATGTGAATAGACCACATAATGAAGAAATTAGGATTTATTGAGATCACAATCCTCTAACTTTTGTTAATAAAATAAAGAATAATAATCAAAGGTGAACTATCTAGTCATTATGTTTACAATCATATTGTATTCATGTAAAGCATATATCAAGTAAAGATAACGTGGTTTCTGATTATTTATCTTTGGCTGAATCGGTGGATTCAGGTCAGGAATAAATATTGTTTTTTTAGGGAGGAAGGTATCTTATGAAGCTGGTCTTCATTAGAGCAGAATATTTTATTCATTTATTTTAATAGTGTATTTAAGACGTATAGCCAGTTTGTAAGGCGAGTTTCACTCACGTAAGGTTGAGTAATGTATGTAAATTACATATGACTTTTTTCATTCCTTTAGTTGTATTTTTATCCAGTTTCGTATATGTAAATTTACGTTATTTTAAAAAAACTAAATTTTCATTTCATGTAGTTTTGTTACAAAATCTTATGCATCATGTTAAAATGTATGCTATATGACATATACACTATGGATTGCATCATGTTTCCACGTGGTGGGAAGAGACATGAAAATTCTCGACTAAAAATTATTCTTTTTTTAATGTTGTAAGAGGAGGTGGGAGGAGTTATTTGAGATAGAGTTGCTTCGCAAGCAATGTTAGTACCCCTTCTTTAAATTACTAAGTTAGTAGCTTTATGCCGCTGGAGCCATGCCCCCACGCTACAAGATTGATTTACTGGAAATTTCTACAGTGAATTAAGTTATATATAAGGATGTAGCAAAGCATAGGAGTCAGAAGAAATCCAGCCTAACTCTCAGAGGAGCGATCGTCCGACAGCACTCTCATCAGCCTCTATCCAGCCACTAGATGAATAGTGTTCTCTCAAATGTGAATAGTGTTTTCCTCTCAAATGTGAATAGTGATTTCTTTCCAACACATACCGTTTATAATGTTAAATCAAACAGTGGTGATATTATCTGGTGATTACCTTGAAAGTGAGTGGGTTAATGTAAGTACATTTTATAGTATAAATTTCTGTAACTGGCCCGATGAGATTAGGTTAAACTTTGAAGTGTATCTATTTTGCTTAACCATTCGGTAACATTGTGGGAGACTAAGGACATAAGAGTAGCATTTAAGTATATGGAAGTGTAATTCTGATTTATTTTCTATAAGTGTTAAAGTGTCATTTATGTATTAATTGTCAAAATTAAATATTTTGTACAAATTAATTTCTAGTGAAACAATTGATTATATAATTTTTTCAAAGTACCTTTTTTTCTTAGTCTGAGGTTTAGTTCATATTTAATATCTAGAGTGATTTATTTTTGGTGTTCATTTGTTTGAATTTGTTGATTTTTATAAAATATATTTTTTTCTTTGTAAAGATTGTATTATTTTCATCATCAATATTTTTCTCAGAGCTTTGCTCGTGCCCCCTGACTAAGAACCAAAGTAAGAGGTTGATTTAAGAATAGTTCCCACTAAAAGCAAGGTAATAACACAGTGTCGTTTTGAGTGTAACGTAGAGACCTTTTGGATATTCAGTGTTCACATATATTATTGTCTGGGAGAGGTGTATTATTCTTAAGAGCTCGGAGGTATATTTCTATTTTGTATCAAATTATGTAATATAAGGCAGATTAATTTTAGAGCTCGGAAATTTACGTAATACGTTCTTTGTAATAATAATAATAATAATATATATATATATATATATATATATATATATATATATATATATATATATATATATATATATAAATTATATATATATATATATATATATATATATATACATAACTATATATATATATATATATATGTACATATATATAGTTATGTATATATATATATATATATATATATATATATATATATATATATATACATATATATATATATATATATATATATATATATATATATATATATATATACATAACTATATATATGTATATATATATATATATACATATATATAGTTATATATATATATGTATATATATATATATATATATATATATACATAACTATATATATATGTATATACATATATATATATATATATATATATATATATATATATATATATATATATATATATAGATATGTATATATATTTATATATATACATAAATATGTATATATATGAATATATATATATGTATATATAAATATGGATATATATATATATATATATATATTTATATATATATATATATATATATATATATATATATATATGTGTGTGTGTGTGTGTGTGTGTGTGTATGCTTGCGAGTGTGTTTATGTATGTATCAATAGTTACTATTAGAAATCAAAACTTAGATGGACTTTATTGCAAAACCTTGCTAAACTAAAAATTGAAATGAAATCTTTGAATGTACAGTTATTGCTGAATAATTAAATGATGAAATTAAGTACCCCATGAACTCCATTCTATAACCAGGCCAAAGTTGGAACGCCAACATTCGTTACTCAACACCGGAAGCTTCTCTAAAAATCACTTTGATTTGAGAAGGGCTGAATATTCTGACAATTATTTCCATAGCGAGAAATTTTGCCAACGACTATTCAGACTCCAATTACAATAAGTTGCTTTTTTTTTTACTCTAAATAAAAAGAGCAGAAGAGGATTTGTTCTTATTATATTTTTTTTATTATTTTTGTTTAAGTATGATTTCCCATCAGTACAAATAATTTGTTTTAGCTTTAATCTACTTTCTCTGGGATTTGGGGTGGATGGTGGGGTGGGAGGGTGGGTTGTGGGGGGGGGGGGGGGGGTAGGGGGGGGGGGGGGGGGGTAATTCGTCAGATAACATACAAATGTTTATTGAAACATTCGTATTTTAACCTGCAAATCGTGGATGAGGAGCTCCTATATAATTAAAATTCCTTAACATTAGCAGCTTTATATGCCTTAGAAGGTTGGGGGGGGGGGATGTCTTTGACCCTCGTTAAAGAAACTTTGGCGCTCTCTCCTCTCTTTCTATGTTTGTTTTTTTCTGTCTAATTTTTGAAGTTTTGAATCTCTCCTATCAAAAACCAATATATCTCGTT
>NC_090730.1:97271062-97273562 GCF_036898095.1 Palaemon carinicauda
TTATTTTCCTCATTTCTGTTTTCCTGAGGCTATACTAACTAGTTAAGCTTTTCCTCCCTGTGAAAATAAAGCTCTCTTGATGACCCTTGATGCTTGTGGAGGTTTAGATCGAAATGGTATTTTCCCATTTTTTTTAATTTATATAGACTGCAGATTTTTTAATTCCTAAATTATCTGTTATTTTCTGCAAGTTAGCAAGAGGAGCTTATTTCTTTTTTTTTTTATATATTATTTTTTTTTCTTTTTTTTGGCATTTGCTGGAGAATTAATAATATTCTTCCTCAATGTAAATGTGTTTGTGGTAGCTCAAGTCCAACTGATTACCACCCAATTTTTATAACTCCCTTATTATCTAAATTTTTTTAGCGTCTTTTGGTAAAACATCTAAATAGGTTTGCTGAAGGTAATCATATGTTCCATAGTTTGAAATTTAGTGTTCGTAAAGGCTTTGAAGCATGTAATGTCCTTCTTACAATCTCCAATGCTGTACAGAAATGCCTTGATTGTGGTCAGGAAGTTCGCAAGATTGTCCTTGATTTTAGCGCCACCTTTGACTGTGGTAACCGTGAGGCCCTTGTTTTCAAACTCTGACAGTTGGGAGTCGGTGGGTCTTTTCTCAGCATAATTATGGAATTATTAAGTTACAGACCGCAAAGAGTTTTTGCTGATGGGCATTAATTTCATCTCCTGAATATAGATCTGGGATTGCTGAATCCTTTAAAAGAGATCAAGCTAAAATTAGTGCTTGGTGCAAATTATCGTGTATGAAGTTGAATCCTAACAAAACTCAAAGTATGATTGTAGGTAGTTCAAGGCCAGTTGCTCGCCAATCTCCAGATCTAGGCATTGATGGCGTTTCTTTAATATTGTATTACTATTTCAAAATTTTAGGATTGATTCTCGACAGCAGGTTTACTTTTGTGAAACACATTAGGTCTGTGTCTTCTCCAATTGCACAAGAAATTGGCTTATCGAGTAAGTCTTATAAGATTTTTGTGATTAATCTATTCTGAAGAAGTGTTTAAATTCTTTCATTTTACTTCTTTCCGAGTATTATTCTCCTGCCTGGTCTTCAGCTACCGATTCTCTTCTCGACATGTTAGACAGGAACTTACTGTCTATTAAATTTCTTATTCTTGATCTAGATATTAATTTCTGGCACCATCATTCAATTAGTTCGTTTTGCATGGTGAATAAGAGTTTTCATAATTCAGACCATCCTTTACTAGGTATGCAATTAATTCTAATAGTCAGGAATTCTCCAGCATGAGTCTCAATATTACACAGTATTGTAGGAGTTTTATTCCAGCTGTGATCAAGTTGTATAATGATCTTTCTTATCAGGACGTCAGTTTTAGGAATTCCGGTGTATTACTATGAGTACATGCAGTAGTTTCTTATGTATTCTCATTTACATGTTAATTTGCTAATTGATACAGTACGCATAGTAATAGCTTAAAAAAAATAAATATTGTTTCAAAAAGGCAATTTGGAGGTTTTCTATATTAAAATTATCCTTGAAAAACAGGTATGCAAAAGTAGGTTTTGTAGAAGGAGTGCATGACAGATAAGGTAGTGACAATAATTCTGGCAGAAACACGTGAACAACAAATAGACATGAAAAGGGAAGTAAACGAATCAGGACAGGGAAAGATGATTAAAGGAAATACGTAAATCGTTAATGATAAACACAAGAGACAAGTTGAGGAAGCTTAGCTGAAAGAGAGAGAGAGAGAGAGAGAGAGAGAGAGAGAGAGAGAGAGAGAGAGAGAGAGAGAGAGAGAGAGAGAGAGTGTGTGGGGTTGTCTCCACTTTGAGAGGGTGATTTTTGCCATTTTTTTTTCTTTGCTAAAAGTCTTCCTTTTGCCTATCAGAAGGCAGTGATATGTGTAGAATTCATCTCCAGCCTCTATAATGCCCCCCCTGGTCATCAACGCCCCCCTTATGTTAATAGTAAAAATACGAAATATCATTAGTAATTTTCTAATTTTTATAGTTTACCCCTTAAAAACTGTTCAAAGTTGTTTTCTCATATCAGTGACATCAAAGAAAATGGGCTCAGGGGTGACTATGATTTTATATCCAATATTTTTGTCATCAGACAGAAATCGTAATTTCTCATTTTTTCTTTTTCGGGAGAGGGGTGTATTTCTTTGCTTGTCCTGCTCTTATGCCTTAAGTAATATAATATTTAGATGTTTCAGGCCATCAAGTGACATAATACCTACAAAAACACAGAAGGTTTTTTCCCTAAATCGAAATTTTAATTTTTGGTGAATATTTATTTCTAGGTATCCCTCCATCACCAGCCGGGCTTTCACTAAAGTTATTGCTCGTTTTTTTCTTGCTGTGTGCTTATTTACTGTTCGATTTTGATAAAACTTTGTGTGCTTGTTCCAGGTGGATAAACAAACATAATGACAGAGCGAATCCTTTATTTTCCCTGTAGGATGATAAAACTTACAGAGGATATGCCTTATTATAGTGCTAATAATGCCTG
>NC_090730.1:97276062-97283562 GCF_036898095.1 Palaemon carinicauda
TTTGTTTCACTAGAAATTAATCTATAAAAATGTTTATTTTTTTTTCCAACTAATGAAAATATTGACACTTTAATACTATAGAAAATAACCCAGATTCACACTATCATATACGTATCTGTTACTCACACGACCTTCACTTTTAAACCAAATCTCACAGGGCCAGTCAAAAAATTTACTAAATGAAACGTACTTAAATTATTATTATTATTATTATTACATGCTAAGCTACAACCCTAGTTAGAAATGCAGGATGCTATAAGCCTAGGGGCTCCAACAGGAAAAATCCATTAACACACTTCACTTTTAAATTAAACACACAATAATATCGCCAACATTTCAACAACACTATACATGGTATACGTTGGAGAGAAATCAAATAACTATTTACGTTTAAGAGGAAATACGTAGTGGGTAGATAGATGTTGGTGAAGGGACTATCAGTCGTTGGCCCTATATATATCATCCTAATTAATTCTACAAACTTCCAGTTCATTCCAGCAATGCATTTGATGTGTGTGCACATGGTCTGGGCGGGTTATCACATGAGCTTACCATTTTGGCAATTTTGAAGTATGCCTTTATCCCGACGAGGCAACCCTTTCAACTAACTCTACCCACCTCCTCTCATAACATAAAAAAAAAAAAAATAATTTTTAGTCCAGAACCTTCATGCAACTTCCAATCACGTGGAAACATGATGCAATACCTAGCATTAGCATGTGTCATACAGCATACTTTTTAACAAGATTACATAAAACTTCATAAAACTATGTGAAAATAAAAAAAATATTCTTTAAGATAACATAAATTTACATATAAGGAGCTGAATGAAAATACAACCAAATGAATGACGACAGTCTTCTGTAACTTACATACATTTACTTAATCCTACATGAGTGGAACTCACCTTACGAGCTGGCTAAATATCTCTTAAATACATGAATGAAATAAATGTACTCTCATGTTAGACCAGTTTCGTAAGATAGCTCCCCCCAAAACGATTATTTATTCAGAGCCTTAATCCACTGATTCAGCCCATGATAAATAATCTGCAACCACATTCTCTTCACCTGATATATGCATTACATTAATACAATATGATTGCAAACATGATGACCATCTAGTGAACCTTTTGTTATTATTCTTCCTTTTATCAACAAAAGTTAAATTATTGTGATCTGAATGAATCATAATTTTTTCATTGTATGGTCTATTTACATAAACTTCAAACTTCCTTATCGCTGTGATTAGCGCTAGCAGTTCCTTTTCAACTGTCAAGTAGGCTCGTTGATACTTCTTCAGTTTATACAACATAGAACAGACGTGGAGAAGAATTTCTTCCTTGCCTTCTTGCAATAGTACAGCGACAATCCCATTGTTCGATAAATCCACTTGGATAAGAAATTTCTTGTTTAAACCCGGTGCTTGCAGTATTAGTTTCGATGAGTTGACGTGAACCTTCCTTTAGCTTTTCCTTCGATAACATAGGAAAGGTGACTGATCTTCTTCAAAATCCCGAACGGTCCTTGGAACTTCTTGGTGAGAGGGAATCTCCTTATCGGTAGGAACACCAACATCTGTTATCCTACTGCAAACTTCCTGTTCTTATTTTCAATACCAAACCTTTTTTTCATTTTTCTTTACCTTGTTTTGAGGTTTTTGAGGGAAAACTTTCTTATCTTGCCGATCCTTTTCCTCAATTGACATATTCTCCACCCATTTCTTCTTGATCTTTCCATTTTTTCTGCCAACATGTATTTGGTCCTCTTACTTCTCGTCCAAACACCATTTCATTCGGGCTACATCCCATTCATTCTTGATAAGCATTGTGTACCTAAAATAACATTAAAGGTAATTCGAGGACCCATTCATTTCCTTTTTCGTTGCAGTACTTTGTTAACACACTGTATAGGGTTTGAGAAAACCTCTTTAATGCACCTTGGGTCTCCGGGTGATAGGCAGTAGACAGTTGTTGTTTCACATCCTATAGTTTCATCATGTCCTTAAACAGTTTGGATGTGAAATTTGATCCTTGGTCACTTAGAACGATTTCCGGAATACCAAACTTGGTAAGAAATTCTAGTAACTTATCAGTCGTTACTTTGGCACTGATATTCCAGATGGGTATGGCTTTTAGGTATCTTGTCACTGGACACATCAAAGTTAACTATATTTGTGCCCTTTCTTCATTCTCGATAACGGTCCCACAATGCCGATCACTACCTTGCTGAAGGGTTCTCCTCGTACTTAAATCGGGTGTAAGAGAGCCTTCTAGATGTACTCGTTAGGCTTTCCATCCATCTGGCAAACTTGACATGCACGGCGTAACTGGCACACATCCTTTTGCATGCCAAGCCAGAAAAAGTGTTTTGTAATATCGCATTGTTCTGTTGCAATCCTATCAGCATTTTCCGATTCAGTTGTCCTACTTCTAATGCTGATTTTTCTATTTCTTCCTAGTCCATTGCTCCCTTGTCTTCAAGTTCATTCGTCTCTCGTTCCTCTTCTTTCGGGTTCTCTCGGAAGCTCTCTTCTTGCATACTATCATGGGAAACCTATTCTTCTAAGTTTATTGTTCCTCCCGTTTCTCTGTCTTCTTCTGCAGCCACTTTCTTCGTCATACTCTTAGTCGTCACACAACTAGGAAACAGATATGGGTAGTCCTTCTCGAGTTCATTCGTAGGACTATACTTCAGTGGTTTCTCTTTTACAATGGGACAAGGCACAGACAACACTACATCACCCTTATTTCCCAGTGCGACTTCTACTCCTTCGACAGCCACTGAATCCTTTACCACAAAATCAAAATGACCTGTCACCAGCTTACAAGACAGTTTTAAACGGCAACTAAGAGTAACTTTCTTACCTTCTATCCCTTTCAAAATGATGAAATCTCCTGCGAGAGACTGTTCCACCATCGGGTGTACGCCTTGCGTCACCACATTACTATTTCCTCATGTCTCAGGCAATATCTTAACCAAGATATGCTTGCCCCAGAGTGGCTAACATACCTTCATAAATATACGGTTTAACGGCATCGACGCTGTTTGGGGATGTCCGATTCGTGGTGTAAACGTTAACTGGTTTATTTTCCTTAGTAGACCTTTCCCGTTTGATTTTTTGTCTTCGTATTCTGTGGAGTTGAAATAACCTTAACCACTTAGGCAACTGCTTTCGGTTGGTTCGACCAACATTCCTAACTGATACGGCCTATTTTACCACACTTATAACAGACAATATTAATCTTCTGCACGTCTTTCACAACCCTTGAAAGAAGACGAATCGATGAATGCTGCTGTAGTACTATCGCATTCTCCTTTGAAATAGTACCCCTGGTATTTCCGCTGTAACTATTGAACTTGATCCCATAGTTATTACTGAGCTGGTTTCCATGTTTCGGTGAATACTTGACACTGTCAAAGCGATGGTTGAAACTTCATATGACGAGGAGGGTTTACAACTGATAATATTATAATCTCAGCGAAGCGGCGCTATCAAGCTTCTTCATCTCTCTCTCTCAAGTATGTTCGAATACGTTCAGGAATTCCTCATGAAAATTGTTACTTAGGTCTCTTCTTTCCTTATCACTTGCGAGAACGAAATAATTACCATGGAAAATCTAAGAAATGAATGAATAATCAAGAACAAATTGCGTTACACTTTCTCATTTTGTGTCTGAGGAATAAAGCAAATGTTTGGGATGTGTATGAAACAGTAGTTATAAAAGTTATGGTAGTAGTTTGAAAACATAGCCCAGATGTCGAGTCATCATCGATGTCTTCTCAAAAGGAGGGCGAGCTGAGCAGGTGGGAGAGAGAGAGAGAGAGAGAGAGAGAGAGAGAGAGAGAGAGAGAGAGAGAGAGAGAGATATTATGTACTTGGGTACTGAGATACCCTTAGAGGTTATGATATCCATTTTTGTTGGTTGGCAGGTACAGATTAAAACTAGGGAATTCTGCACATTGGTATTGAAGTTATTGAGGAATAGTTTTTTTTTTTTTTTTTTAGTTTATTCACCGTCTGGTTGGACTGGCGTTCTGTTGTAGAAGCTTATAGTACCTTACCTGTCCCCGTGTGAGGGTGGGGACGAGGAGGCCAGATTCTTTATGCTGCCTTCTCCTGTGCGGTAGATGATGCTTTGTTTCCAAGCAAGATGCTTTGAGGATGACTGCCACCTGAATTCGCACAATGAATGTGGGGGTTTTGGGAATACTCCAGCAGTAGAGGTGATTCCGGGGCCCCAGGCATGCCTAACCTCATGAAGAGTACAGGTATCGCATGAATAAGTTGTTGTACAAGTACCATTTTGTTGTTTTTGCATGTATACCTGCAGAAGTCTGCAGAAGTGTTTGGAATGGAAGAGCAGGACTTTGCTTGATTATTATGCTTTTTGTTAGTATAATACAGTTGTTAACTGTTTGGTGATGATGAGCATTTATTTTTGATACAGCTGTTTAGAGATATTAAATGCTATTTCATTTTGTTTAACAATGTTTGATGATATTCTTTTCTTGTAATTTCTTTGCATGGCCATACTTAATAACTATTGTTATCACTATTCTAGCTTGACTGTGATGGATCTGGGTATACCCAAGGGATATGCAAGTATCTCTAGCGAGTGGATGTTGGGGATCTGTGCACATGTTTTGATGATTTTCCTAGGAATTATTTCTTAGATATTTTTCTTCATATACTCTAGAGTTTTTTGCTATCAATTGCCTTTTTACGAGAGGAACGTAATAACTGTGTAATGTATTTGTGTTTACCAGTACTATATCTTAGATCTTTTTCAGGCTGAGACTCCAATAAAGGAGCCAGAGAGTATTCTTGACATATGAGGGCATTCAGTACCTTTGTACGATGACTGCATTCACTAATGAAAAGTTAAGTATTTTAAGATACAAAGATTACTTTCTGTTGCATAAAATGTAATTAATATTTTGCAGTCACTGTTCTGTATGATAGGTTTTCTTAATAAGATGTGAAGAATTTTCTTCACTACTCTTTTTCTTCACAGTTTAAAGGTAGACATTGTTATTGTTCGTAACGTCAGGGCAGGGAAAATGCGAGTGATGATTCTTCCTTAAGAGAGTGTTTCGAGATAAAAAAAATTTTTATTCATTATTCTACCTTACGTATTTAGGTACTTTAAATTTCTCTCTACTACAACTCAAGTCTGCTAGTATAGAAGGTATGGTTGTCCACACACGTAAGTAAGACTTGCTAATTACCTTTTAGTTTTATTTTCTATTTTGTATTATTATTATTTTTATTAGTATTATTATTATCATTACTTGCTAAGCTATAACCCTAGTTGTAAAACCAGGATGCTATAAGCCCAGGGGCCCCAACAGGGAAAATTGCTCAGTGAGGAAAGGAAACAAGGAAAAATTAAACATTTTAAGACAACAACGTCTAAATAAATATTTCAATACATACTGTAAAGATTTAACAAAACAAGAGGAAGAGAAATTAGATGGAATAGTGTGCCTTAGTGTACCCTCAAGCAAGAGAACTCTAACCCAAGACATTGGGAGACCATGGTACAGAGGCTATGGCAGTACCCAAGACTAGAGAACAATTGTTTGATTCTGGAGTGTCCTTCTCCTAGAAGAGCTGCTTACCATTGCTAAAGAGTCTCTTCTACCCTTACCAAGAGGAAAGTAACCACTGAACAATTACAGTGCTTTAATTAATCCATTGGGTGAAGAATAAATGTTTGGTGATCTCAGTGTTGTAAGGTGTATGAGGAAAAAGGAGAATCTGTAAAGAATATGCCAGACTATTCGGTATATGTGTAGGCAAAGGGAAAGTGAACCATAACTAAAGAGAAGGATCCAATGTAGTACTGTCTGGCCAGTCAAAGGACCCCATAACTCTCTAGTGGTAGTATCTCAACGGGTGGCTGGTGCCCTGGCCAACCTACTATGACAGATGTTTAGAGTTAGGATTATCTTTTTCCCCTGGAGTTGCAAGATTTTTCCTTGTATTCTAAATAAGCGTAATGCTTAAAACTCACAAATCACAAGTGTTTCAAGCCTGTCCTGAATTAAAGATGGCACCCCAAGACCATTAACCTATACATTGCGGAGAGCTTTTGTTGGGAGAAGGAAGCCGGACGCAGCCGACCTGAACTCAACCTCACAAAGTGACAAGCCACGGTTCTAAACGTTACTGCCAGGGTCAATTGCCCCCAAGTCAACTTCGTGCTCCTACTCTCCCCCACTAACCTGTCCCCTTGCACATTAACGTATCTAGATTCCACAAATGACGAGGACAAGTAGGATACCTTGAGCAGTCATTTATTAAGGAGAAGCATTCAGCTCTGCAGAAACCTCTGATCAAGACTTGGGGCGAGTAGGAAGGGGCCATTGCTTACGCTAAACAAGTGCAGTAGGCCTAGTGAGGTAAAATTGAAGACATCCAGTTTCTGGAATCGGGCACCCAGGATAAAAAAATCTTGTGAATTCAATTAATGACCATTCCCCCTTTAGATAAGTTTCTATTTGTCTTTTAAGTTAAGTTTTGGTAACGCTCTGGCATTACATTTTTCGGGCTGCGTGCAAGGAAATTAATGTTCTTTTACTTTTTTTTTTTTTTTGTGTTGGTAATTGCTTGAGGTAACTGACCACATGTTGGGACTTCACAGTAGCCTACCGCATAAGTTATCTAACATATTTTGTGCTGTAATTTGTGGTTAATATTTCTTTTATCAATTTTGCCATTTGAATAGATCATTATTGGGTTACTCTGATTTTCTTCTTTACTGTGATAAGGAAATTAGAATAGATTACAAACATTGGTATCTTTAACCCCATTATTTGAATTCTACCAATCTATAGAATAGTTTGAGTCAGATGCACCCGAGATGTTGAGAGTAACCCACTGTAGGTATAGGTAAGTTGCTATAAGCGAGTGTATGCTTCTTTAACTTAGCGGAAAAAATGGGGGGGTGGTCTTCATATGTAAATATAAAATCAATATGTAATGACCACGATCATATCATTAAACCTTGCATTTTTAAGTGAAAAGGTAGAGATGGAAAAAATGCATTTTAAATATTTAATAAATTTAAATGTAAATGGTTAGACATTTATGAATACATAATTTAAAATTATATAAATTTCACTGTAGCAGCTGGTGGTGGAATGACGTAAACGAGTCTTCGAAATGCACTATTATAAGAGATTTTAAGGTTCACAACTGCGAGGGCTTAACCTTCTTCCTTTCACTCATCCGCTAAAAAATACAAAGTAAAGGAGAATCAACCACGGGAAAAATCAGAACAATAAATACAACACTAACAAAAGGTAACTAAAATAAATCAACAAAAATTCAACACTAATCAAAATATCAATTACTGTAATCGCCTGACTAAAATCTACAATTTTCATATAAATCAAAATCTTGAAATCAACGAATCACCGAAAACAGCAATTAACTAATCACGAAATCACTCGCGTAAATATTTGCTCAAATCACCACTAAATCACAACAGCT
>NC_090730.1:97288562-97298562 GCF_036898095.1 Palaemon carinicauda
TTTTATCGGGTTCAATATAAAGAGATATAGAAGGAAAAATAATTCACAAATAAACAAATAATTCTGAAAATGTATACTGATAGAGAGAGAGAGAGAGAGAGAGAGAGAGAGAGAGAGAGAGAGAGAGAGAGATATGGCTGATAACTTGGAATAACCCAAAGTACCAGTATTTGAGTATTGGCAGTTTAAGCCAATTTTTCGAATGACCAATACCATTACAAGACACCGAGGCCGTCTAATAATGTTTTTTTTTTTAAATAACTCCTAAAATAACTGATGGATTTCCATGATATCAAAGCAGGGAGCGCTTCATACAATGACCTAATTTTGGGAAATACTGTGCATTGCCAATTACGTTTCATTAACTTTTTTTCTCTAGAAAATGAGGCTAAAGCCAGTCTTAGCCACCCACACATTCGCAAAAGTGATGACGTCCCTCAGTGACGTTGTTATAACGTTTCTTCAGGGTACCTGACACTTGCACGCATTCGTGGCACGCACTGGCACGCATTGATGCGCGAACTCACGTGAACGAGTCGTGAAATTGTCGTGAACAGTACGGGAACGATGCGTGGCATGCGTGCCATGCGTGCCCAGAACTTTGAAATGCGGGAAGTGGCGTGAATTGGAGTGAACGATGCGGGAAGTGGCGTGAACTTTATAATGAAGAGAAATAAAAAGGAAACGAAAAAAATAATGAAAAGGAAAGAAAAATAAACCTAATAAATTTTTATATTTGCTGTTTTAATGTGAAAAAAAATGATATCTTATTTCAAACTATTTCTATAACTTTATAATGAAGAGAAACAAAAAGGAAACGAAAAAATTAATGAAAAGGAAAGAAAAATAAACCTAATAAATTTTTATATTTGCTGTTTTAATGTAAAAAAATGATATCTTATTTCAAACTATTTCTATAACTTTATAATGAAGAGAAACAAAAAGGAAACGAAAAAATTAATGAAAAGGAAAGAAAAATAAACCTAATAAATTTTTATATTTGCTGTTTTAATGTAAAAAAATGATATCTTATTTCAAACTATTTCTATAACTTTATAATAAAGAGAAACAAAAAGGAAACGAAAAAATTAATGAAAAGGAAAGAAAAATAAACCTAATAAATTTTTATATTTGCTGTTTAATGTGAAAACAAAATGATATCTTATTTCAAACTATTTCTATAACTTTATAATGAAGAGAAACAAAAAGGAAACGAAAAAAATTAATGAAAAGGAAAGAAAAATAAACCTAATAAATTCTTATATTTGGTGTTTTAATGTGAGAAAAAATGATATCTTATTTCAAACTATTTCTATGACTTTATAATGAAGAGACAAAAAGGAAACGAAAAAATTAATGAAAAGGAAAGAAAAATATAAACCTAATAATTGAATATATTTGCTGTTTGAATGTAAAAATAAAATGATGTCTTATTTCATGCACACACTTATTTTCCTCTATTACCAATCAAGAGCCAAAACTTTTGTTTTAAATAAAAATGAACTGAAAAATAAACCCAAGAAATTTTTAAGTTTGCTGTTTGAATGTAAAAATAAAATGATGTTTTTTTTCATCAACATACTTATTGTTCTTTATTACCTTAAAATGAAGAGCAAAACAATTTTTTTCTGTTTGCTGTTTTAATGTAAAAATAAAATTGTTTCTTATTTCAACACACTTTTTTCTCTATTACCTTAAAATCAACAGCCTAAAAACTTTTCATGTTTGCTGCTTTTAATGTTAAAATAAAATGCTTTCTTAATACTTGTACATATTTTATGTCTGCTATTTATATGTAAATCAAATGCTTTCTTGTTTTTTTGTTTCTCTTTTTCCTTTGCCAGCCTTTTCTGATGCACTCCAACAAATGCTACAGCAGCTGCCAGGTATAGGTATCTTCTCCTCAATGCAATGGTGTCTCTGACAGAAAGCAATGTTGTCTCTTCTGAAGCCAATCCAAGAATGTCCTAGGGTTGGAGAAGCCCTGTTTTTATATGGAGTGGCCAATTCGTGAACTGGCGTGAACGATGCGTGAACGATGCGAAATGATGCGGAAAGATGAGTGAACGTGTTGTGAACTTGTCGTGAACTAGGCGTGCCAATTCGTGCCATGGCGTGAACGTGGCATGAACTTGTCGTGAACTATGCGTGAACGTGTCGTGAACTGGTCGTGAACAGTGCGGGAAAAAACCCAGTGCGTGCCGCATCAATGCGTGCCAGTGCGTGGCAAAAATGCGCGCAAGTGTCAGGCAGGCTTTCCCCTGTACCTCCCATCCCCCGAATTGTTAAACGCCTGTTTAACTTTGTTGGTAAAAGTTCAGCATACCTGGTAATGTGATTCGTGACTTTAGACTTTACCTAAACACAAGACCAACGTTTTATATCTTACCCACTCACTTACATTGAAGATCAAGAATGATACTTATGACAGGAGACGAAAGAAACCATGCTATCCTTACACTTCACACTTCAAGCGAGTGTTGGTAAAGCAATAGAAATATAGTTTTCTTTAGGTTAAGCCGTAGGACTCATTCTTCCATACAACACAGGTTACTCGATACATCAATTGCCAGGAAGAAAATGACAGAGAGCATTGTTTGATATAATTTATCATATCAATTTCACCAGAGAGAGTAGCTTGAATTCCTTAGAAGGTAGACTTCTAAAACATGTTTCATATAAGGGCATTGACATCGGCCATTTGATAAATTTTGAAATCATATATATATATATATATATATATATATATATATATATATATATATATATATATATGTATATAAATATACACACACACACACACATATATATATATATATATATATATATATATATATATATATATATATATATATATATATATATATATGTGTGTGTGTGTGTGTGTGTGTGTGTGTTCATACATACATAAGATTTATTATATTTCAACCTAAAGTTTTATATATTTATCTACGTTATAAGTACCAGTACCTATTTTTGTTACTTAAAAGGTATGTGACAAATATCATTGCGACTTTGTCATTGGAATTATACCAGACTTCAATTAATGAACCAATCAACCTTACTTTGAGAAATCCATTGACATTGTCTACATGCCAAGCTGATATACTCGTAACAAAGTATTCATTAGCTTTGCTTTTCCAAAATAATGTTATCACCAATTGCTGGGAACCATAGATTTATGAGGGATAAAAAACAAAACAAGAAATGGACACTTATACATTTTACTCATCATCACTCTCAAGGAAAAAAATTGTTTTCTATTTCTACTAGTGTTTTTATTTTATTTTTTTATTTTATTTTATTTTTTAGTCGCAAATCTAAAATTTGTAGGAGTCCGAGTAGAATATCTCTCAGTGCGATTCCACACCCCTGTTTTAAACCTCTTCTATTATGTTTGATAATTTGTGTTAACCATCTAATCATTATCTACCACCATAAAACATTTTATTGCTCTTCCGGCTCATTTTATATGTGCAGTACACAGTCTTTCCTAACAGGGATTTACTCGGTAGCCTAATAACAATAGGAATGAAGGAAAGAAGGCAAGAAGGAAGGGGGGGGGGGGGGGTACTAGGATAGCCATAGGTGTAAACACCAAAGGAGGGTTGGGGGAACCTCTGCGTCACAGTTACGTGATTAAGTAACACTTCTTCGAAACGCTCTGAAGGAAGGGAAGAAGTTCCTCTTTTTTCTAAAAGTAAACGGGTTAATTAAGCACATCTGTCAATTCATTGTACCACCAAAAATTAGGGCAATGTTTGAAACATTCATTGCTGTAGTTTCATGGAAATTCATAAGCCGGTTTGTTAGATATTTGGGAAAAACTATTACACGGCCTCTGGAAACGATAGTAGAGTACATATATATATAGGTATTCTACCTATACCAATATCGATACTGGTGTCATGACAGTGGTCAATACTGATACTCACAAGAAAGGCCGATACTACCGATACTCATACCGATACCAATATTTTCTGCACATCTCTAATGTAGTCCTGAAGACCCAAAACACATGTCGATATCAAATAATAAACGAAGAGAAGCATATGTATTGCTGCTGTTATCCCAGAAACTATGTGCAGGACAGTCTGTCCGGAGAGAAACTGTCTTTAATTTTTGGACGCCACAAAGAAAGACCATAAACTGACCCACGGTGAAGGACCTGTGTGAAGCCTTTGTTCTGCAGTGTACTAGTAACACCTGATCATGATGACGATATATATATATATATATATATATATATATATATATATATATATATATATATATATATATATATATACATATATACTGTATATATATATATATATATATATATATATATATATATATATATATATATAAAATATTTGACTTAAAAAATTATACAATTAAGATTTCTATCCATTTTGTTAGTGTGAAATAATTTTTTTGAGGTCGCTTATTTGATATGAAAAAAATTACCTCTTTCCTTACCATGCTCCTTAGTTCGTCGATCCTCCTCTTCTTTTTATTCACCTGCTTCTTTTACAATCTCTAGGAACCCATTTTGTTATTCTTAATGTCCATCTATTGTCTGTCGTTCTTATTATATGTTCTGCCCATGTCCATTTTTTTTTCTTACATGTTAGAAACCTTCTACTTTACTGTGCTCTCGTAACCATGTTGCTCTGCTTTTGTCTTAGTGTTATTCCCTTCATTATTGTTTCCGTAGCTCTCTGAGTTGTAAATAGCTTATTTTCTAAGGCTTTATTAAGGCTCTAAGTTTATGATGCACAAGTTAATACTGGTAGAACCATCTAATTAAATACTTTTCTTTTTAGAGAAAGTTATATTTTACTTTCCATAATATCATTTTGTTTACCAAATGCTCTACATTCCATGCTTATCCTTCTTTTAAGTTTGGTCTCATAACCTGGAGAAACACTCACTGTCTGTCCTAAGTACATATATTCGTTAACAATCTCTAGAGGTTTGTCCATAATTCTTATTTGTTGTCTCTCAGCATTTGCATTTGCATTGAATATTCATATTCATTTGCACTCCTATATTTCTGTTTTCTCTATTCAAGACTTCTATCATCTTTTGTAATTTCTATCATGGTTCATCAAACACAACTCTGCCATCTGCAAATCTTGAATTGCTAAAGTATTCCTAATTAATACTAATTCCTACATTTTACCAATCTATATTCTTAGAAACTTCTTGTGGGCATGCTGTGAATAATTGGTGAACGATTCTTCGATTGAATCACCTTCAAAACATTTCACGTCAATGGAACAAGCTTTCTCATTATGTAAGAATGACAGATTTATAGTTGTCCTCCCAATGGAGTGATGTGGAGGATGTCCTTCATGCTTGGTACTCTGGATCTTTTCGTTGGGTTTCTGCCAAGGCGTTGTAATCCAATCCAAGGTGAATGGCGGCCAATCTGTTTCTTGACGGGGCATTGGCAACGGGATTCATCTTCCTAGGGCCGTGCTAAAAGGTACAATTGTATTCAGTCACGGCAGATAAATGTCGGCGTTGACTGGCGGAACCGGTGTCGGACTGTCGAGGGAAGGCGTTCAACAGAGGCATGTGGTCCATGGGAATAATGAAGGGCGTAGCTTCTAAGAAGTGGCGAAAGTGATGGACAGCCAAGTGCACTGCCAGAAATTTGCGATCGAAGGTAGAGGAGTCGAAATCCACCTTGAACAGTTTTTTTTTATTGACCACCTGCTCGTGGATTGCTCCAATAGCGATACTGCTGGCATCGGTAGAGAGAAGGAGAGGTGCATATGGCATAGGGAAAGTGAGAACAGCAGCGGTTGATAGGACTTTCATTGCGTTGCAGAAGGCCGCTTCTTGAAGAGGACCCAACTTCAGGTGTTTTGGCTTACCCTAGAGGGAGGCATCATCAAACAATGAGGCATGTCAGTGAGCAGGAAAGCGGGAGGGAGTTGAACACTCCAGTGCTGACCAGTGTGCCGGCAAGCTGTTAGGTTGTAATGGAGAGACTCCTGTGAATGCAACTGACTATTTGGTCGGAGCTTGAGTATTTATATAACTTGCTCCAGTTAAGAACGGAACAAAGTTCAAACACAATGATGCAGGAAAATAAAGGAATGAACAAGTTATCAGTGAGAGGGGAGAGCAATAACGAGAATATACAAAAATACAAAATATCGTTACAGTATACGAGCATGTGTGATACACGTGCGGTACAATAGTAATGTTGTTAGATGAGGAGGAAGGAAGATGCTGAACTCAACTGATGAGATTTCTGCTATTGACCCAAATAGGATTTCCGAATCTGGAGAAGACGAGTTGATTCAGAGCATCCGATGTTTGTCGTTGACATTCTCAAAGAAACTATTTGAATATAAGACTTATATTGTAACAAAACAAACTTCTTTTTGATGTTGAAAAGTACTGGCATAAAAAATTGAAGGAGAAGACTTCATATATATTCCAGATCATGAATAAACATTTGAGATTCGCAAATTATGGTCAGTCAATAAAAATTTTTAATACTTTCAGTTAAATTTAAAAGCGAAAACATGAATCGCACAAAGTCGGAAAAGGATTTAAAAATATTAAGTATGAAAAGAAGGAGAAAAAGTAATTTGGTAAAATGATTGTTATGTAAAAAGGTAGAGAAAGAATAAATAAAAACTCTGATAATGATTATGACGGAAGAATTCAATGAAGAGCATCTAATGATCGTGGATATGATAGGGAGAGTTATTGCAAGTTATGGACATTTTTTAATCAATGTAATTACTTTTGGATCTGTTGTAGATGTATTTGTATTTGTGATAAGCAGAGTGACCTTCTAAGCATCGATTTTCTCCAACTTTCTTAGTTATGCTCATCACTTTCCTACACTTTCATTTATTTCCAAAAGAGAGAGAGAGAGAGAGAGAGAGAGAGAGAGAGAGAGAGAGAGAGAGAGAGAGAGAGAGAGAGAGAGAGAGATCAAGTAAACGTTTCTAATGCTGTATTCTAATGTGTTGAAATAATTGAATATAAACAATTATATTGAATATCATTCAAGACGGTAAGCAATAGAAATAAAATACTCTGGTATAAGATATGTACTGAATGTATCAGATTGTAATTACCTAAAGAATTTAGTATGGAATTGATCTCGAAATAGTCATTCAAGAAATTCAATACATAAAAACCTACACAGCTTGCTAAATCTTGGTCTCTTTGTTATGTATTATGCATTGTAATACTATATGCGCTACAGATATCAAGAATAATGTTGCACAGCATTACATCTGTAAAACATGTTTCTGCATAGTTTATAAGTGTAGTAGCGTATGCTATAAAGGATCTAATCATTTGTTAGTTAACCCAAAGTTAAAATGGGATTCTTCTTACACTTGTATTGCAGTTGGAGCCAGTCTTTTTAAGAGAGATGCTCTTTTATTGTTTTGTATGTTTGTGTACGAGTTTTGTTTACATATTCTCACTCGAGAGTCACAAGTCAGGTAATATAAGCTTCAAGTATTAAAAGTATTTTAATAAGAAGTCTCTGATCATATCTCATCCTCGTTGCTAGTTGACGTATGTACTGCATCATAATTACTTGATATCAGCTCACTCACCCCTAATAATAATAGTTCATTAGTTGAGAATGTTCCCTATTATCCAAGCATCGTCACAAGAAGTCGAAATGCCTCTGGATATCGAGCATCCGGAGGTCAGCATTGCTGCTGATCTCAATTCTCTTGCAACACGATGGCAACAGTGGTGTGAGGAATTTAAGATATATATATATATATATATATATATATATATATATATATATATATATATATATATATATATATATATATATATATAGAAGCAATGGGTAGTATGAAAGATGCACAGAAGAAGGCGTTATTACTTTACACAGCCCGTAGAGTGGTTCGGGAAGTGTTTAAGACACTACAACCTACCGATGACACTAGTGAAGCTGCGATTAGGGCTCTTACTACATATTATGACCCTCAGGTCAATAATTTTTTTTGAAAGGTATCAATTTACAGCACAGGCATATCAGAAAGATCGTGAAAGCCTTGACGCATTCATGACCAGAGTTAAGAATTTATCAGTTTTACGTGAATTTCTAGAATTATAAAATGTTATCAAAGATCAAGCTATTGCCCATTACACATCACACGAGCTAAGAAAAAAATTACTGCAAGATAAATATTTAACACTAGAGAAGGTATTGATTATAGACAGAGCTCTAGAAATATCAAATAGTCAGAGTAATATAACAGGTAATTCTTCAAGCAATAAAATGGAAAATTCTAAAATTTGCAGGATAGGTTCAAAGTTGAAAGACACTGAGAATCAGACAAAGAATACGTCAAAGCTTAGACATAGGAAATAGCCGAACTCTAATGCTCACAAATTTCAGAATCATATCTATACGCTGAAGCAACAGGAAAAACCCAAATGGTAACACTGATCATCTTACATACGAAGCAAAGAAATGCCCTACTACAGGACAGACATGCTAGAATTGTAGAAAGACGGGCCATTTTTCTAATGTTTGTAGATTCCCTAAACAGTATGCAAAGAAAATTCACAAGAACTATGTACAGTAAATGGAGTAGCAGGTAGTCCAGCTATATGGCAACAAAATATGGATAAGATTTTTTCAGGAATGCAAGGAGTATTCATTTTCACAGATGACATTTTAGTCTCTGGTAAAGATAAAAGAGAACATAGAAAAAGATTACAGGCAGTTCTTAAGAAATTGAAGGAACATAATATTAGACTTAATAAGAGCAAAAGTATTTTAGAAGCTGATTCAGTGGAATACTTAGGTTTTGTAATTAATGGAAAAGGTATTCACAAGACTAAGGAGAAAATTAAAGCAGTGATATCAACGAAGGTACCATAAAATTCTAAGGAACTACAATCATATTTAGGATTAGTAACATTTTATGGGAATTTCATTCAGAACTTATCTGCAATCGCACATCCCTTGTATAACTTTGTTGAATAAGGGTGTAGAATGGAATTAGACAAAAGATTTTCAGGAATCTTTGAAAGAATCAAGCAGGAAATAACTTCAACTACATTTCTAGTAAACCATCAAATGGATTTACTAGTTAAATTAGTTTGTCATGCATCGAACATAGGTTTAGGTGCAGTATTATCTCATGTAATGCCGGATGGAACAGAAAAGCCAATTACTTTGGCTTCTAGATTATTGAACAAGGCAGAAAGGAATCATTCTCAAATAGAAAAAAGAAGGTTTACTATTAGTGTATTTAGTTGAGAAATTTCATATGTATCTTTATGGAAGGAAAAAGTTCACACTTGTTACAGATCATAAACCTCTATTAGGAATATTTGGTCCAAAAGTAGGTTTACCTACGTTGGTAGCTGGAAGACTACAAAGCTGGGAAGTTACGTGAGCCGCAAATCATTATGATATAGAATATCACCCTCCATCAAGGATGGGTAATGCCGATGCTTTATCTTGATTTCCAGTGGACAAAGCACCAGAAGAGTATGACAGTATATTCTTAATTTCAGTATATGGTATACCCCTTACAGCTAAGGATATTGCACACAATACCAAAAAAAGACCCAACTCTTAGTAATTTTTGAGAGTTTAATGACAGGTAGGGACTTCTGAGGAAATGAGGCAAATTGTAAAGCCTCTAAAGATATATGGAATGAATTGAGTATAGCACAAGGTTGTATAATGAAAGTGTAACGGGTAATTAATCCTAGTTCACTGAGGAATAAGGTTTTATTTGAGATACAGGCTAATTACCAAGGTATTGTCAAATCAATGTCTATTGCAAGGACTTTAGTCTGGTGGCCAGGTGTAGATAGGGATATTGAATTGTTTGTAAGAAATTGTATGAATTGTGTTACGCAACGGAACAATCCTCAGTTTGCTAGAATACACCCATGGGAGTTACCCAGGTATCCATGGCAAAGAGTGCACATAGATTTTGTAGGTCCTTTCTTAGGTAATTTGTTTTTGAGAGTTGTAGATGCTTACAGTAAG
>NC_090730.1:97316062-97351062 GCF_036898095.1 Palaemon carinicauda
TTGCACTTTCCATATCTTTAGTGTTTTGAGGATAGTTTTGACTTCAAATATACTGAATTCATTTATGGGCACATCAAGGTCTTCATCAGCCAAAGGTATATCAATCAAATTATTCCCTTCATATCTCCTATTCATGACCTCACTAAAATGTTCCATCTAACGTTGTCTTTCTTCATCTTCTGTTGCAATAACAGAGCCATCTCTCTATATGATGGGTATATGCTTCTTCTTCTTTGCCCTTGTGGAGATTTCATTAATAATCTTTTGAGCAATTCTTACACCATAGCCCATTCTTAACTTCATTGCTTTGTCAGCCTCATCTACTTTACTGTCTAAATATTCACTCCAGTCATTCCTGGCCTTTCTTAGGACCTCGTTATCAATATTGGAATACTTAGATTGTTCTATATTGTAATTTTCATAACTTCCTCGAAAACTTTTTATAGTATCCCAAGTATTATTCTATATCCACTGCTTTTGCCTTGTAACTGCGTGTCCTAAGACTTCACTACCAACTGACTGATATATGTTCTTGATATCAAACAATTCTCATTATATGTCTGCTCATCGTCTCTTAAGGGGACCGTCCGCCGTGGTATTTTGGCATACCAACTTGAAAAATTCAAAAATCGTTTTATTGTCTCTATGTATAGAGAAACATATCGTACATGCTCTCCAGAAGTTTCAACCCATTATTTTCATAAATAATGATGATACGGGGGTTTTTAAATCATGACGTCATACTGGGACGTTGTCTGCGCGACTGAGTTTGACAGTTCGTCTTTGCGTGTTTTTTTTGTATATATACATCGATTTTTTCGGGTTTTTTTTCTCGAATTTCGTACGTCTTACAATGATGTAACGTATCAGGGGAAGAGAGCTCAGTGAAGACCCTCTCAGCACACGCAGTTAGACGACACACGACAGTATCGTCTTAGACTTCGTGAGAGTGAGACGCACGTGTTTTTGTTTACATTCGCCCACGTGTTTATTAGTGTTTTTTATAATTCCTCGTGAATTTTACATCATGCCAAGGAAAAGCATTATAAAAAGGGGTACATGGAAAGAAATTCTTTCAAAATTAGCGAGTGCTCGGAAGGAAAAACTGAAGAAAAAACAATGCTTTCTTTGTCATCAGCTCTCGCATTGTCTGCGAGAGAGATAGAGAGAGAAGTGAGCCTTCTACCTCGGCGGAGGTTAGTCATTCATTTTCGCTGCCAGATGAAGGAGAATTTGGCGGGCCTAAGCCATCCACGTCGCGGGATATAAGCCAGGAATTGCTTTCAAGCCCTCAACCTTCAACCTCACAGTACGTGAGTGAGGACTCGATTTCACCGCCAGTTCCTGATCATAGAATTGGGATTGATATTAGTGATATCCCAGAATATGATGAAAAATACACAATTTCAAGAAAACAGCTAGAAGGAATGATGAAAGGCGTGACTTGTAGAAAGCGAAACTGTAGAAAGTCAGTCAGTGTACACGCAGAAAGGGACAGATGGGATAAAACATTTAGAGTATCTTGTGATGGTTGCCATACGGACATTACTACCTCCCCCCAAGGAGGCATGGGAGGGGAAGGGAATGTCATAAATTTGGTGAAGCAAATTTACAAGAAGTGTATCATTCTCTTACTACAGGTATAGGAAGAGCAGGCCTGAATAGAATGGGAGGATTTTTCTGCAAGCCTCTGGCAGCGGGATCTTATGCCAGACATAGTTCTTATCTTTATAAAGAAATGGAAAAACATTACAGTGATATGCAGAAATATACATATGATTATGTAAAGAAATTTTATATAGAAAATAAGTTGGCAATACCTGATGAAAATGGCGTAATAGATATAGATGTTTCTTTTGATGGAACTTGGTTATCAAGGGGCCATAAGTCACACATAGGTGTAGGGTTCGTTATTGATGTATTCACAGGGAAAGTACTCGATTGTGGAATTTTGTGTAATTATTGCAAAATATGTGACAAAGGAAAAGAAGAAGGACAAGAAGAAGGAACTAAGCCAAAACATAAGTGCAATAAAAACTTTGAAGGAAAATCTGGTGCCATGGAAGCAGAAGAAGCAAAGAGAATGTGGTCGAGATCATTGAATAATGGTTTCAGATATAAAACATTTGTTGGGGATGGGGACTCGAGTGCATACAATGCAGTATGTGAAATGAATAAAGGCCAAGGGCCATATGAAGGTGTGAAGATAGAGAAGGAGGAGTGTAGGCCTATTTGTCATGCCCAAAAAAGAATGGGCCACAGGCTCATAAAAATGAAATCAGAAGTGAGTGAATACATAACAACAAAAAGCGGAAAACAGATGAAAAGAAGTTTATTGTCAGGAAAAAACAAGTTGACCCAAGCCATTATAAATAATATTCAAGCATATTATGGTATGGCAATAAGAAATAATATAAACACAACAGTGGATCAGATGCGAAATGCTATTTGGGCTATCTATTATCACTTGACATCTGATGATGAACACCCAGTCCATCAAATGTGCCCTGCTGGGCCTGAATCATGGTGTTTTTACAATAGAGCTGTAGCCAAAAAAGAAAAAATACCATCACATGCAACAAGGAAAAATCATCTTGCAGGAATACCCTATGAGCTTCGCACACACATAAGAAGTGTTTTCAATAGTTTGGCTGACCCCAAATTATTGCAAAGATGCCTGCATGGCTGGACTCAAAATCCAAATGAATCTCTGCATTCTAGGCTTTGGATGAAGTGCCCCAAACAAAAGTTTTTTGGCATGTCTAGAGTAAAATTTGCATCAAGGTTAACAGTTTTGGAAAATAATTTTGGATACATGCAAAGTAACTTGATGGTAAAGTTATTTGGAAAAAGTCCTGATATAGACACTTCCCTCAAGATTTATGACACGGAAATAGCAAGAAGTAAAGAGAGAATAAAAACAAGAACAAAGGAGACAGAGAAACAAAGAGAAGAATATAAAACTGGAGCATTTTAGCTCTGCAAAACCCTGGCAACAATGAGGGAGGAGGCAGCTCCCGACACCCTTACACTAAGTGTATTAGTACACTTAGGGTATTAATACCCCTTTTAAGGGGGGGGGGGTACCAGGAGCCTTGCTGTAGAAATCAACAATATCAACAATAAAAACAACAAGTAAGTTTCCATAATAATGTTTTTTTTAATTTTGTTTATGAAAAATGCAGAAATTTACATGGCAAATCTTTAGGAGCTCATAACTCGAAAACATACTTATCCGCACTTAGGTACATTTTTCTCAATTCTCAGTTATTTATTGTTCAATTTTAAAGATAAAGATATCATTGAAAAGAAGAATAAAAATGCCACAATTCTGTCAGACAAAATTTCAATTTTCATTTTACTATTTTTTCACGATTATTTTCCGTCTAGACGAGGAAAAAAAATAAAGATTCATTAAAAAAAAAAAAGGAAAATCAAAATTCTATCTGACAGAATTGTTCGATTGATAGAGTAGTTTTTATGGTAAAAGTTTCAATACAATTGGTATTATAGTAGTCGGGAAAAATGTACATAAATTTTTTTTTTAAATCATGATTTTTGCTAATAAATCCGAAAGTTTTTGATCAAATGACTTGAAATTTTTATATGATGAAGGTATTATATATGTCTAAAACATATATAGAAATGGTGTAATTTGGTTCGTTAGAAAAAAAAAATGGCGGACATGGCGGACGGAAAGTCACTAAGACTGCATATTGATTCCTCTATATTCAATTGTAAATGTTTCTCTCCGCTCTTAGAGTCTTTAAAACTGCAAATTGATTCCTATATTCGATTGTAAAGGTTTCTCTGTGCTCTTCTTCTAAAAGCTTAGTTCTCTCAAGCCTAGGTATTCTATCCACCTTTCTGTTGGGTACTTTCAGTTCTAATTTCTGTGTGGCAATGAGGAAATGGTGATCACCACTAATATCTGCACCTATATAGCTTCTTACATTTCTCAGAGTCCTCCTTCTCTCTTTACTAATGGCAATGTGATCTATTGGATTTTTGTAATTGTCACATGGTGAAGTCCATGTATATTTGTTGATTTTCTTGTGTTGAAAAAGAGTACCTTCTTCTCAGAGAGAGAGAGAGAGAGAGAGAGAGAGAGAGAGAGAGAGAGAGAGAGAGAGAGTATTCATATAAAACAAAGTTCCAGTGCTACAAATAACATCCTATACAAATAGAACAGACTTTATAGAACTAAGAAAATAAAATTTTTCATCTATACCAAGGTAAACCTCATAAGACCGTCAATTCTTACATTTATCCTTTTAAGATATTACTGAGCCGGAACATATCTTTTATTCTTATAAACTTTACATGCGACACAGTAATGCTTTTGTAATATACAGTCTAGACCAGGGGTGGCCAACCTTTTGTCTCCAATGCACCAATTTTTTTCACTTCTAATTCAGATGCGCCACACACACTTTAAACCCCTTTTAATCCTTTAAGTATGGTGCTTTGGACATATTTGGTGGTTATACATATAATCATTTGATATATATATATATATATATATATATATATATATATATATATATATATATATATATATACATATATATATGTATATATATATATATATATATATATATATATATATATATATACATATATATATATGTATATATATATATATATATATATATATATATATATATATATATATATATATATATATATATATATATACATATCTATATATGTATGTGTACTAGTGTGGATAGATGTAACAGTTGTAAAGGAAAGGATTTAACATGAATACAAAGTAAACTGTACTTACTTTAACACTTTGAATTTGCATTGATAATATTCATTAGTTACTCCTGAAAGTACGAATAAAAAAAAAATGAACATAATCAGCAGTTTTAAAGAAAAGTAGTTCCACATGCAGGAAAAATGAACATAACTAGGTTTAATAATACTTTTGACTTTGCTTTGCTTTCACTAAATCTGTAATATATACATAATGAACCACTTAGGATTTCATTCATCGAAATAAAAAAATAATAATATTATGAAAGAAAAATTTTATTGCTGTAAACTTTCACTTACATGTTAAAAGTTTCTTATTGTTTTCTTAACATAAAACAAAAAAAAATTGACCCATCGAAATTAAAGAAAACTTGCAAAATGAATGAAAACTTATTTTTTTCTGTATATTTACTCTTAAATTTTAAGTTTCCTCCTGATTTTGTTTTTATAATATGATAAACCCCCCCAAAAAAGATTATTCCTCGAAATCAATGTTAATTTTTTTTTATACTTTCACTAAATTTTGAAAAGGTTTCTCCTGCTTTTTTTAACTGCAACGTCTAATAAGATCCTCAAGACTGATCTTATGTACCACAGCTACTTCTATTCTTCATAGAGATTAGGCATCCAGCCTTCCTTGTTCCATAGTTGTTCTGATGGAACTTTTAATATGCTTCAACTGAGAAAATGAACGTTCAACTGAACAATTTGTGACCATTAAAATAGAAAAAAAGTATACGAAAGCCAATGTCGGCATGTGAAAAGTGCCTTTCCACATGTAGACATTAGCTTTTGTGTGTGTATAAATATATATATATATATATATATATATATATATATATATATATATATATATATATATATATATATATATATATATATATATATATATATATGTATATACATAAATATACGTATATATACATATATATGTATATATATATATATATATATATATATATATATATATATATATATATGTATGTTTATATATATATATATATATATATATATATATATATATATATATATATATATATATATATATATACAATATAGTATATAGTAAGTGTTTGTGATATATATACGCTCATTATGATTAATGACAAGGCAATTTCTATCCCCTGCATCACATGCCAAGCGAGAGCAAACTGAATATGAAAACTGATTTATTGAAGCAAATGTTATTATCTACAAGTGTTTTATTTCATAAAGTTCACTTTGATTGAATCGTGTTTCCACGATTTTGTTTCATCGAATAAATGATGCATATATGAATGGAACTGCTGAATCTCAGCTGAGAACGTATTAATAAAATCCCGTAGGTAAGCATTAATACGCTTTTAACTGCACTGAGAATACATTTCAATGTTAATAGATGAAGGGAGATTACTTAGAACCGAAAATCTCTCTGCAATTTCTTTAAATATCTCCCCTCTCTTTCATCTGAGTTTCAGCTATTTCAACAATTGTATAAAATGTGGTGATACGAAATTTAGATCTAGCATTTGAATAAACTGCTGGTTCATCTCCGTCATTGGGTACCTTCTTTCTAATGCGTTTTCAAGTTAATCGTAGCTGCCTTGTCTTTAAGGGTGCCAAAGGTAGAAAGATTTCTACTTTGTAGGCCCAGTTTATTTGTTTTGAATATTTTCTTGTTCACTTTTTATGTAAAACCTATCGAAAATTCTACTTTGCAAAGCCATTTATAATAAAAACTTAAATATCTTTAAAATGGAGTATTTTCAAACATTTCCCTCCAATGTCGCGTAGGAAACCTCAAGCCAAATCTTAAGAAAAATACTTGTTGAAGATAATTAGAGAAACTTTGAAATTTATGCCATAGCTAAACCAAGCATAGAATTACTAAAGCATTGCAATATCATTATAAGATAAGTCATATTTGAATAAGGCATAAAAAACTTTATAAATTTCTTTAAACGTATGACCTCACCTTGACATTGTATGAAGCAGCTAAGTTTCAGCTGGTTGAATGTGGCCGATTTAAATGATTTAACAGCCGAAACACACGAAGTGGTACGAAGTGGAACTTGACCATTTCGGACGGTGCCAACATCTACACTTGCTTCATGTGAGTGTCCAACCGCTTTTACTTCTGTGTTCGCAAATAAATTTTGCGTCAGCAGAGCAGGAATGATGAATCTGTGGTGGGCCTATTCCCTTGATGCCCTTAGCACTTGCTTATTTTGCTTAATGGTCAATCAAGCCCTGATTATAAGCTTTGATCAAAACAAATCTACTCAGTGAGAGAAACTAACAAAGAAAATAAAAACATGAAATACATTAAGGCAAAGTCGTAAACGAGAGAGATTTCCTGAAGATCGGACTTTTGCATCAAGGACCACTTTGAAAGGACCATATCCGATGAAAGGGCATGAACGACTATTGGGGAGATGGAATGTCGGAAGAGGTGTATGAATACAAGGGAGGTAATCAACCCTTCTACAATAAGGATGTGGTTATGGCATAAGCTGGACCTGTTATAAAATCATTTAAGGTATTCAATGGGGTAATGAGGCAACCGATTTTGTCTGCATGTGGACAACGAGAGAGAGAGAGAGAGAGAGAGAGAGAGAGAGAGAGAGAGAGAGAGAGAGAGAGAGAGAAATCTTTGGATGCTTACTGATGTCTTTTGAAGCTGCTTTTGCCTTTGATGGGACATTCCAAATGAGACACCTCAAGTGAAGTGGTCCTGGGTGGAAAAGAACTTTTCCTTAATTGTAAGGTATATCAGCGTTTTGCTGAATAAGAGCCATTGGTGGTTTCTTTTCATATGAAGATTCTTTGAATTTCTGAGAAATTTATAGTCACAAACTTGACAAAAGTGGTAGTGACAGTGAGAGTCCCCAAGCAGAGGGATATGACCTTTTTTCATGATAGTTTCTTTTTTTCAGTGCTGATTATTCGTCTACATTATGTATATAACAATATCTGGATGGTTGTCGATATGCCACCCTTGTGGAAATTGAGGAGAATGAGAAAATCCAAATTGTCTGCTGTGAAATCTGATTTATCAGAGAAATGCTCTATCTTCACAGGTAATTATGATAGAATGTCAAGTAATATGTGTTTTACTATGATTTTAGGTAAAAGGAATGATGCTATACAAGGGTTATTTTGATGCTAAAAGTAAGACTAAACCCTAAAGTTTTAGATGGTGACCAACAATCTATATTTCTATTCTAACGCTCAAAGCATGTGTAGCAATTACTATTGAAGTTAAGACCCTAAGGGTTTTATGCAAGCTTTATATATATATATATATATGTATATATATATATATATATATATATATATATATATATATATATATATATATATATATATCTTTAGAAGCCGAGAGAAGTCAAATAAAACTAGTTTCATCACTCATAGCTGTTACTTGGAGTACGTTTATCAAAAAACCAGGTATTACAAGAGATATCCGGATAATTGCATACATAACCCGTTAGCTTTCAGATTCAAATAAGTGCAAGTTTACATATATTTATGTTAAATTTTTGAACATTATTTGTATATTGTTAAAAGGTATTTTAACAATTGTACTGACATCCAAAGTTATTCAACATTATTTTCCTGAAAGTGTCATTATTGTTTATTATTCAATCATCGTCTTCTACATTCTCAGCATCTTTATTTCGTTTATTCTGGCATTCGTCTCCTCCATGACATACACAGAATAATGAACAGGGCATGTTAGTACTACTAACGCTCCATCTTTGAGTTTTACATGAAGTCTGGCTTTGACAAGAACAGCGTATGAGTTTGAGTAGATCAAGAGGAGCCAACAGGTTTTCTGGTGGGACAGCAGTTGGACTGAGAGTAGTAGATTCTTCTTTCAGAGACAAATCGTGTGCCGTTGGGTCCAGTACAGGTGGTGTGGGTTTCAAAGCACCCTTCCAGGTTGCCAACTGAAGATGAGCTCGAGCAATATTTTCCTAGAAGCCTCGGTAGTAGAAGGTATGGATCAGTTTCAGTACACTGCCACTATTTCTGGCAATTTTGGATGGCCACAGTTTTTCTGCGCTTCTGTCAGTGATCTGCAGCGGTACTGTCTATATGAAGCCAACATAAATTGTTGCCTGTTCAATGATGTTTGAAAGTTGTACTTGGTCACCAGTATCTGTATGTTGCAGATCTCAGAACTTTAAGTGCTATGCCCTTCACAATTCTAAAATGTGATACCACAGTATCACAGACTGAGACCAGTTAGCAAGTATGGTAAGACAGCTTTGTGTTTCTCTACAAATCCACTGATGTCCAAGATGGCAGAAGTGCACGTACAAGACGGATATCTCTGTGTCATCTGCCATTTTTGTCTTGCAGTCGAATGTACGGCCCTGCTGTTAGCATATCATTGTGTTGAAACCACCATATTGTAGAAGATCCCCTCATGTTACCATGATCTTCAAGAATGGAAAATCTTTTTCATCATCGAGCATTCATGATACAGTCTGATGCATGGTAAAGTCATGAGAGCAGTGATCAAATGCGCACTTGTGGCATGGCAGGATTCTTTTGACCATAGTAAATGGAGGACTGGTCGCCAACAGCTTCTTGAATTTATTACTTCATGTCTCTATAGTCGTCTGATGACAGTCTCAGGTGATCAGACAACAAGTTACATGCATGGCAATTATTTATAGAGAATATGAGGAAGCCTTTCCATTTGGTGAAGAAATGTCAGCGGCGTTAAAGCTGTCAGTCACTACTTGCATCAACCCATGGCTTTTATTTAAGATTTCCTGCTAAACTACTGTAGATTTTTGGCAACTGTAACAGCCTCTAATTTCTTGAATTGGAGTTCATCATTGCTACATGTGATGCGATTTTCGTACAGATGGCCTGCTATCTCTTTAGAATTTCTCAGAAGTAGGGTAAGTGCTATTTGGAGAACGGTTGGGCCATTGTTTACAATACTTGTGATAATGTTACTGATCAAGAGAACTGGCAGCCATTGTTCAACCATCCTCATTAGCTATGCGTTTGTCTATGAGGTGGGTTGTATGACAATTTATTGTGAATAACTGCCTGTCACACTTTTTCTAATTAGTTCACCAATTTTGTTAACAAATATTCCCATCATCTTCGTTGCTATCTATTAAAATCTTCATGGTAGCAGCCGTGTTAACTCTGAATGTGATGTAATGGCAATATCTGACGAAGTCAAAACATATAGTCCCAAGATTTGCATGAGTTGATGGGAAATCAATATACCTGTTCAACTTAGTTCCATATGCAGCTTTTGTCAACACTAACATCCTGATGACAAGTTCTAGCGTTGTTTCTCTGTCCCCAATACTAGTACTTTGGGTGGCGGATGATTCAAGGCTGTCGTGTGTTAACATTCTGTTTATAAAGACTCCACTAATGGGGTCTCTGTGATAACGAGCTTCATCAGTATGCAAATCAATCAGGGCATCTTGTATCCGATAACTCACTTCACCTGCCCACTGCTCACCATATAAGCCATATTTTTCAAGCAAATATAATTTGTATGGTTGACCACTTTGCTAGGATTTTTTTTTCTGGTGTTTCTCATCTTTATCTGTTTGACAAATATTTAAACAGTACAAACAGTGGTGTTAGAATTCAAACTGTGTGGCAAATTGACGTAACTATTTTGTTAAAAGAGTTGAGTCATCCTCTTTGTTGTTTCTGTCTCGCTGAAACGTAAAAAGATTAGTTTTAGAAGTATACCTCAACACACAGCTTTTATGATATTGGACATTGTGGCCTGGATTTAATTCAAACTGATGTTTTAGTTCAGAAAACAGAAATTCGTTGTAAGTTTTAATAACATCAATTGTACTCTGTATTCTGACTGATCTTCTATTTGTGGGACATGGGATTTTGTCATCACAATCCTCTTCATACCGGGTATTGAAAATGCACATCTTCCATTTTCAACTAAACCTACAATAACGAAAGCTATTATGAAAGATTGTTAAATATTTCCGAGATTATCATCTCTTCTTAACTAGTTTATAGTATCTCCATAACTAGTTTGGTTTCTCTCCTACTATATTTTGTTATCTAAGTTAACTACACTGGTATCGCTCGTGTTGGATTTTCCTTAACTGTGTCTGTGCTGAGTTTAAACTTTCCTCTGTACTGGTTTCTCTTACTGAATTTCCGGTTCTTTAAAAAAGGGTACTTATTGCTACATGAAAAAATCATTAAATGAAAATATTAAACGCATGATTTTTTTTGCTTCCTTTTAACATTTGCTTATATACATTATACAAACATATCACAATATAATCTCTGAAAACTTATCAATAATTATTAAATTATACTAAATTTTAGTTGCCTTGTTCTTATTTCTATCACCAAAGTAACTCTTGTACCACCTTCCTTGTACATGAAAATATAGAAAACGAAATATTACTTGATATTCTATCATAATTACTCAAGAAGATTTAGCGTTTCACAGATTTTTTCTTCTTTTTTTAAAGAATTAATAGCAGCCCTTTTGGATTGTCTCATTTTTTTTTCAGTTCCCCAATTGTGACTTCTCTACACCCATCCAGATATGATTATATACATACTCCAGAATCTACATGCATAATCATAAAAAAAAAACTTGATAAATCGAAAAGGGGAAGGGTGGAGATTTTCATGTCTGCTGCTGGAATATAATTGCCGAGAGGAGGGATGACCCTGCAAGAATTTATCAACTGGAGTTGTTGAATTAAACGTTTACTAATAAATGAACAGATCAAGAACAGAACATTTTGAACAGTATTTTCATTTTAAGCAGACAGTTTTAGTTTCAATAATTATGGTTTTTATTCTTACCACCTCACATAATAATCTTTATGATAATTATTATATATACATATATAAATAAAGAGTAAGGATCAAGACTCTCTTAATAATAATATTTGTGAAAACAAATTTCGGCTGACTTCAGTGTTTTTCCTTTACTAATATCATGATCCTATGACATAACATGTGGAAAAACTCTCTCAGTGTAATTCCAAAGGTCATTGTTTGTAATCCTTTTAATGCGCTATGTGATTTAATTGGTTTGAAAGTATCACAGAATGTGAGGTTCGATTTACAACGAAACATTTGTATCAATAAATCAGTTTTCATATTCAGTTTGCTCCCGCTTGGGATATGATGTATGCGATGAAAATTGGCCTGTCATTAAACATAGTGAGTGTATATATATCATGAACACTTTTTATATACTGTGGTATTTTTCGTATTAATTTACCAATCATCATTACTAGGTGATGTGACAGGTTAGACTATAGACATGAAATGTGATATTTTATGGACTCTCCTGGATATTGGCTGGCTTTGGTACGAATTATAGTGTTGTTTGTCTCACCCCGATATTAATGTTGGCCTTTCCACAATAAGATTGTTATTACGCTCACGATCAGATATTATATCAGCCTGACAGATATAATTGCATTGCTTCAATGGAGATGTCTTAGTTCAGTCTTTATTATAATTCCTTATTCGGGGATATAATCTCCGTAAAAATTTGAATTTTGTAGTAGAGGAAACTTGTATGATGAATAAAAGAAGTAAATGATTGACTCCGTTGTCTTAATCTCTATACAGAAAATAAATTTGAAAGGTGTTTTATTATAATCTGGACCATTTGTTTATAATAGAAGCATATCGTATAGAAAACACATGTTAAGAAAACAGTTAAACATCGCATTCACGAAATTATGTTAATAGTGTTATTACATGTGTATTTGAATCCCATTCTTACATTTTATCTCATCCCTTTTTTTCTATTAGTTTTCGTCTGCGCTTGAAGAGTGTGTCAGATGGTGCGGGAACCGTGAGATTTTGATAAATGTTCTCGTAGAGGAATGGGATAGTTTTTGGAGTCATGAAAAAATATTAGATGTTGAAAAAATAGACAGAAGATGTCCAGACAATAATAGTTAAGAGTACAAGTGGCTATTTGCGTTCCTTTAATGACTCAAGAAGTGTCGAGCAAATACATAATTATTCTTCAATAAATTAAGGCAATGATGTCAACATTCCTAAAAAGCTAACTACTACTGTGCAGTGGAATGGAATAAGCATATCCATGATGAGTCCTTGTCCATCAGTTTATGTCCATGAACTCAAATAGATTTTAGGTTAATTTTAGAAAAAAAAAATAATTTGTTTCAGAAAAGCTGAAAGCTCAAGACCTGAGGACTAGAATATGCAAAAGAAGACATTTGGGTTTAAAACAAAACTTTGATCTCATTTTTAACAATTGGGTAGGTAACATTAAATGGATAATCTGATAAACATATAAACTAATGATATAAAACCTTTCCGAGATTAAGTTCTATATCTATATATCTATCTATCTATCTATATATATATATATATATATATATATATATATATATATATATATATATATATATATATATATATATATATAGCGAAAGAGAGAGAGAGAGAGAGAGAGAGAGAGAGAGAGAGAGAGAGAGAGAGAGAGAGAGAGAGAGAGAGAGAGTCATGGGAGGTATAACGATAATACTTAAACAAAATCCAGAAAGGACCACATTAAATTCTCGAATCTCATTCGTTAGCGTAGAGTGACTCAGGCTGGAGCGGCGACTAAAATGGAATCTATATCAGTATAAAAGGATGATGAGTCACTCTGTGCTAACGGATGAGATTCGAGAAGTTAATGTGGTTCTTTCATGATTCTGTTTAGGTATTACCGTTATACCTTCTGTGACTCCATCTTTCTATCTATCTATCTATCTATCTATCTATCTATATACATACATATATATATATATATATATATATATATATATATATATATTTATATATATATATTCTTTTGTATATATATATATATATATATATATATATATATATATATATATATATATATTTATATATATATATACTGATATGTGTATGTATGTAAATATATGTATATATATATATATATATATATATATGTATATATAAGTATATATATGTATATATATATGTATAGATATACATACATATATATATATATATATATACATATATATATATATATATATATATATATATATATATATATATATATATATATATATATATATATATATATATATATTGTAGATGGAGTCACATCAGGTATAACGAAAATACCTAAACAAAATCATGAAAGAGTCTTACAAGGTAAAAGTACAAATGGTACCTCTGAATATAATTATTATCCGGAAGTAATCATTAAATTATGAAATATTGGACGTACCTGGTTGTCTTTTGGATTCGCTAAAACCTGGAATAATCTCCATCAATGAATAGACGATTATTGCACGTTTTTCATCTATCGTTATTTGGTGAATGCTTACTCTCTGCTAAAGGAAAAACTGTCATTTAAATGAAAAAAAAGAACGCAGAGTTTGAAAAGCAATCCTTCGTATCTAGCCCAGGATTAAGGAGGAGTGTTTACTCTGAATGACAGCCCAAATTGGATGCCACCGGGAAGGGAAATAATTCCGCAAACAACTAAAAGCCACCTGCGAATTACTGTCCTGAAAATTAAGCGTTTATTTTAGCGCTGGGAGGCTGGTTGGAGTGGAAGAACACTGCCTTCCAAACGTAGTCGGCCTCTCCATGGAACGCAAGCTGTGGTAAAAACAAATTTCATTATAGCTGGACTGGCCAGAACATTTTGAAACAGACAACTGTGGTAATCGTATAATTTTTTTCTACATGAAGAATGAAGAAATTTATATATATATATATATATATATATATATATATATATATATATATATATATATATATATATATATACATATATATATATATAAATATATGTATATATATAAATATATATATACAAGATTTTTCAGCATACAGAGTAGCAGGGACCAATAATCGTAGAATAACTTACGAGGTTAGAAATAATGATGAATATAAAGTTCGAAGCGAGAAGACACTAAAAGAAATAGAGCTTCTAGTTGAGGCAATTGTCTGTAGAACAGGGGGATGCAGAGACAGAAACCATGTATTTCTAATTGAGACATTTGCTGTCGATCTTGTTGAGGCATTGATTAAGAGTGGGGATACAAAAAATACCGGAAAGGTACATAAAAGTCATGGAATACCAGGCTGGGATGAAAACGTCAAATTACACCACGTTACAGCCAGACAAAAGTATTTATTATGGAAGGAAATGAGAATGCCGAGATCGGGTGTGCAATACGATGAGATGGTCCTGTCTAAACGAAATTTTAAAAAGGCAATCAAAGTCTGCAAGAAGACGGTAAACAAAACAACAAAGTAAAAAATCGCTAGAGATATGAGCAGGAGAAATCCTTGGAAAACAATAAACAAAATAAGAAAAAAAGCTACCAAACTACCGGTTAGTATTGATGGAATAAGGGGAGATTCAAACATAGCAGAAGGTTGGAAGAATCATTATGCTCATATTATGGAAGGCACGAACCATCCAAAAATGTCTTTATCGATGGAAAATGAAGATGAAGAAAGCACCATACCAATTGTTTCCGTTAAAGACGTTCAAGATGCTTTAAAATCCCTTTCGTTAAATAGTGCCTCGGGCCTGGATGGAATCACAGGGAATCACTTACGATATGCCCATCCAACTCTGTATGTGCATCTGTCACTTTTGTTCACTTGTTTGTGCAGACATCACTTCGTATCAAAAAATCTGACTGAAATAAAAATTCTGAATTTAGTTTAAGATCACCATAAGTGTCTCTCTGATAAGAATAAATATCGTCCAATAGCCCTTGCCTCTATTATTTCTAAGCTATTAGAATGCATCATCCAACAAAGATGCAAAACTTGTTAACAACTTCGGATAATCAATTTGCTTATAAAACTAAACACAGCACTGATATGGCCCTTTTTCTTTTTAAACAAACATGCCAGTTTTATAGGTAAAAAAAAACACTCCAGTTTTTGTATGCGCAATGGATATGTCCAAGGCTTTCGATAGAGTGTGTCATGAAAGATTATTTCAAATTTTAAAGAGAAGACATGTGCCATTTTACATTATAGCACTGCTACAGTACTGGTACAATACTCAGGACTTTAGAGTAATGTGGGGCAATAGTCTTTCCTCTCCTTTTAAACCCAGTTGTGGTATTAGACAGGGTAGTGTTCTATCAGCACTTCTGTTTGCCGTATATGTGGATGACTTAAGTACAAAGGTCCTCAGCAGGGAAGGTGGTTGCACAGTGGGAGAGGTTAAGGTGAATCATATCTTTTTTGCAGATGATGTAATACTTTTAGCCCCATCTTTAAAAGCGTTGCAAATACTCATAGATAAAAGTATGGAATATTTGAAATACCATTATCTTGAAGCCAATCCTGACAAGACCAAAGTTCTTGTTATAAAGCCCTGGAATTTTATGTCATTTAGTGAACCGTCACTCTATATTAATGACGTCAGGTTGGAAGTTGTTAAATCATGTAAATATCTTGGCATGAATATTAATGACAATCTAAAGGACGATGACCATATTGCATCACTCTATCGAGGGCAATGCTTGCGAGGCAATATGTTGCTAAGGAACTTTCATATGTGCAATGATGAGGCAAAAGTACATTTGTTCAGATCTTTCTGTACTTCCCTGTATTGTATGCCTCTGGCAATGATATGTAAAAAGGAAACCCTACGAAAACTTAAGATATGTTACAATGACTCTTTTAGGTACCTGATGGGAATAGAAAGGTTTTCGAGAGTAAGTGGACACTTTGTTTCTTTAGGAATACCAACATTTGATGAATTAGTGAGAAAATGTATTGTAAGTTTGTTTCAGAGAGCAAAAAGTTAAAAAAACCACTTAATTTGTGCAATTTTAAACAGTGATAGTTTAAAAAATCATTAGTTTTTAAAGAGTGGTCTAAACACATTTTCTGTGTTTAGACCTTTTGTTTTACTCCTAATATATTTGTATATAACTATTAATTTTATTCTAATATTTTGTATATGGCTCTACAGCTGAAATAAAGAATTTGAATTGAATTTGAATTTTGAATATATATATATATATATATATATATATATATATATATATATATATATATATATATATATATATATATATAGATATATATCTATATATATATATATATATATATATATATATATATATATTTGTACACACATATATACACACACACACACACATATATATATATATATATATATATATATATATATTATATCTAAATATAAAAATATATATTCATATATATGTATATATGCACATATATATATATATATATATATATATATATATGTATATATATACATATATATATGCATATATATATATATGTATATGTCATATGTATATATATATATATATATATATATATATATATATATATATATATATATATATATATAGGACTATTTGTTAAGATACATATGATATGTATATGAATAAATGCAAATATCTACGAATATATTCATATATGTACATATATACAAATATATATATATATATATATATATATATATATATATATATATTTACTTTATATATGTATATATATATATATTTATGTGTATGTACATATATGAATATGTTAGTAGATATTTACTATTACGAAGCTGGTCTACATGAAAAGTAGGGTATTTTATTCACATATTTAATTGTGTATTCAAGAGATGTATAGTCAGCTCGTAGGCTGAGTTCCACTCATGTAGGATTAAATAAATGTATATAAGTTGCATAAGACTGTCGTCAGTCATTTAGTAGTATTTTTTTTCAGTTCCATATATGTAAATTTAGTTTACTTTAAAAACTAAATTTGTTTATTTTCACGTAGATTGGTTATGAAGTTTTATGTAAACTTGTTAAAAAGTATGCTGTATGACACATGCTAGGGATTGCATCATGTTCCTACGTGGTTGGATGATGCATGAAGGTTTTTGACTAAACTTATTCTCTGTTTTAATGTTAGGAAAAAAGGTTGGCGAAGTTAGCTGAGTGTATTACCATTGTCAAGCGACTGATAGAACCCTACTTCAAACTGCCAAGTTGGCAACCTGACATCTGCGAGAGGCTGCCCAGACCATGTGCACACGCATTCAGAAGGCATTGCTGGAATGAACTGGAAGTTTCTACAATGACTTAGGATGATATAAAAGGGCCTACCACTTCTTTGGAGGAAGAGATCCAGCCTGACATTCCGACAGAGCCATACATCTAACAGTCCTTCTGCCAGCATCTATCAAGCCACTAAGTTATTTCTCTCAAACTTGTTTAGTGTTGTTAAAACATTGGTTATATTGCATATTTAACTTGAAAGAAGTGAAGTGTATTTGTAAATATAGTTCCCATTGTAAAATTGATTTTTTGGGGAACTGACCCTGTGTGATTTGGTTAAACTGTGCAATTATTTTTTGCTTAACCGTTATGTAACCTTGTGTGAGCCTAAAGGTTGTCAGAGTAAGTTACTTTTATGTAAAGGTGTAAGTATTGTTTATTTTCTACAGTGTTAAAGTGATATTTTTTCAATAATTGCCAAAATTGAATATCTTCATAAAATAATTTCTGTTGAAACATTGATTGTATTATTCTTGAAGTATCATTTGGTCATAAGAGTAAGGTCTACTTCACATTTAAATTTCGAGTAGTTTATATTTTTAGTATTATTTATGAATTTATATTTTTTATAGAATATATATATATATATATATATATATATATATATATATATATATAATGCATATACATATATATATATATATATATATATATATATATATATATTTATAATTATGTATACATATTTGTAAAGTGTGTAATGTCTCGATCACCAATAACTGATTTAAGAGTAGTTCCCATCAAAAGTAAAATAATCACCTAGGTTTGTTTTGAGTGTAACGTAAAGAGACCTTTAGACATTCAGTGTTCATATATATTAACGTCTGGTGATTAGGTATTATTCTCAGAGCTCGGAGCTATTCTTGTGTGTACCAAATTTATGTAATATAAAGCAGTTGAGTTTGGAGCTCAAGAATTTACGTAATTTGCTAGTCATGATATATATTTTTTGGTGTCCAGAACCTGCAATAGAGCGAGTGTTTTGAATATTGGTGATAGCAGGGCTGTGTTTTGATTGAAGGTTTGACGAGTTTAGTGTTGATAGGATTCCGGGTATTGTTAGGATATACTGTTTTTGGAGAGGTATAATTTTTTTATTAGGTAAAAAAATGGCTCAGTTGAATGTACAGGAGTTTTTGGAAAACCCAATTGTTCAGGAATTGTCAGATGCTAATATAACTAAAGCTCAGTGGCTCGCTATTTTTAATGGTATGTGGTGGACATGCAAGTAGTGGAATGATTAAAGCACATATCAAGTGTCTAGCCTTAGAAGCGTTGATAAACTCAAAAAGGTTACCAGAAGAAGATAGTGCAGCACCTTGTGACCTTTTGGAGAAGGCTGAAGCAGAATTCGTAGAGAAGCAAGTACCAGATGACCCAAAACCTGAAGGAATTAAAGCAGAAAGGAATATAGAGGCTTAGATTAGACGAATTGCAGCAGATTAAGTTGAAGATGATGGCAGAACGGGAAGAAAGAGTGGCAAGAGAAATTGCAGGATATGCAAGGGAAATAGAAGAAAGGGAGAGAGAAGAGGCAAGAGAAATTGTCAGACATGCAAATGAATTGGAAGAAAGGGAGAGAGAAAATACAAGAGAAATTGTAAGACATGCAAGGGAATTGGAACTGTTGAATGCTCGTGTAAGGTTGTTGTCAACTCAGACAGGTGTGACCCCTGCTATGCACGATTCCTTGTTTGATGTAGAAAAGGCACAGAGGTTGATCCCAAATTTCATGGAAGAAGCTCCTGATGAGTTCTTCAATCATTTTGTAATAGTTGCGTTGATGATGGAATGGCCAGAAGATAAATGGCCTGTGTTATTGCAGAGTGTCCTTATTGGTAAAGGACACAATGCGTATCTTGTCTTGTCTCAAGATAAAAGGAAGTAGTGTCAAGAAATTAAGAGGAGCATGCTGCAAGTGTATCAGATGACCCCTGAATACAATAATGAAAGATTCCGAAATTTGCGGAAGGAAGAGAAAATGACTTTCCTGGATTATGCTTATAAGGTACGACAATGTTTCAAGAGATGGATAGAGGCTGGTAAAGTGAGAGAGATGGCTGATTTAGAACTGTTAGTGCTGGAACAATATTTACGTGGAATTCCTGAATATATTTGAACATACTTGAGAGAGAGAGAGGTGCAGAAACTTGATAGAGCCTTCACAGAGGGAAAATCATATTATCAGTCGTAAACATCCCTCGGATATGAAGTTTTAACCATCGTTCCGACCAAGTGTCAAGTAATCATCGAACCATGGAAACCAGTTCAGTAATAACTATGGGAAAAGTTCAATAGTTACAGCGGAAGTACCACTGATACTATACCAAAGCAGAATGTAATAGTTCCAGAACAACAATCGTTGAATCGTCCTCCTTCAGGTGTTGTGAAAAACGGGCAGAATATTAATATCGTCTGTTTTAAGCATGGCAAAAAAGGCCATATCATTAATAAATGTTGGTCAAACCAACCAAAAGCAGTCGCCTAAGTGGTTAAGGATAATTTGACCTCACAGAATACTAAGACGAAGAATCAAACAGGAAAGTTCGAGGATGAAAATAAATCCTTTCACATTTAGACGACGAACAGGACACCCCCAGACAGCGTGGGTGCCTTTAAACCATTTTTTAAAGGTATGTTAGCCGCTCTGGATGGAAGCGAGCAGATCCCGGTCATGATATTGCACGGCACGGGATGTAATCATAGTATGGTGACGTGGTGGAACAGACTCTCACAGGAGAATCTGTCATTTTGAAGGGAGTAGGAGGTGAGTAAGTTACTCCTATTTGTTGTTTGAAACTGTCATGCAAGTTGGTGACAGGTCACATTTATTTGGCGGTAAAGGATTCATTAAATGTCGAAGGAGTAGAAGTCTTACTGGGAAATGAGGTTGGTGGAGTGCTGTTTGTGCCTTGTCGCATTGTCACAGAGAAACCACTGAAGCATAGTCTTACGACTGAACTCAAGATGGACTACCCATATCTTTTTCCTAGTTTTGTGACAACTAGGAGTATGATGAAGAAAGTGGCTGCAGAAGAAGAGAAAAATTGAGGAACGATGCACTTGGAAGATTCATTTCCAGAGGAAGAGGTTTCCCATGATATTATGAAAGAGGAGAGCTCCCGAGAGAGCCCGAAAAAAAGAGGATCAACAAACGAATGAACAGGAAGACAATGAAGCAATGGACTTGGACGAAATAGAAAAATCAGCATCAGAATTAGGACAAGTGAGTTGGAAAATTCTGAAAGGATTGCAACTGAAGGATGAGACATTATTGTACCTTGTGGTGGATAAGACAGAGGTGCAGCAGTCTATCACCCGGGAAAGCATAGACCCGCCGATATCCCTGGGACTGCCAAATGGGGCATATACCGTCAGATATTGATTCCTGCACCGTTGAAAAGACAGGTGATCACCATAGCACATGCGACGGGAGACATGGGAATAAGAAAGACGACGGAGAAGATTATGAGACAACTTTTCTGGCCTGGCATGCATAAGGATGTGAGCCAATTTTGCCCTTGCATGTCACATTTGCCAGATGGCTGGAAAGCCTAACGAGTACATCAAGAAAGCTCCCTTACACCTGATTGAAGCACGAGGAGAACCCTTCCACATGATAATGATCGACATTCTCAGACTGTTACCGAGAACGAAGAAATGTCACGAATATATGTTAACTCTGATGTGCCAAGTGACAAGATATCCAGATGTAAGGACATGATGAAACTGTTGGATGCCTGCCACCCAGAGACCCAAGGTGCATTAGAGAGATTTCATCAAACTCTAAAATGTATGTTAACAAAATACTTTAAAGAGACAGGAATTCCATGGGACATTGGACTACCTTTAATGTTATTTGAGATATGTAATGCTTATGAAGAAAGCATTGTAATATGTCAAGAACTTGATGAAAAGGATTGGCGATATAAGAAAGTCTTCCCTCGAAAACTTGAAAACAAGCCAAGGAAAAAAAAAAAAAAAAAGGTTTGATATGAAAAGTCAGAACAGACAATTTTTGGTAGGATAACAGGTGCTGGTTTTATTACTAATAAGGAAATTCCCGGTCACCAACAAGTTCTAAGGACCATTCCGCATTGTGGAGAAGATCAGTTACCTGACCCACGTTATCGAACACCAGGAAGAAAGTAAAGCCAAAGGAAGGTACACCTTAACATATTGAAACTATACTTAAGCAAAAACGAGACTGAAGCTTTACAGGTATGTATGGCGCAAACCATTCCATCCATTGAAGATGACGATGGATATATGATAGGGACTGTAAACAAAGTGATTAATTCGTCCATCATTAGGAACCTAGAAGAGAAATTACCTCATTTGAACAAGGAATAGCCAGACAATTTAAGCTGATTGATTAAAAGTTTTCCTGAAATTGTCTTAGATGTACTGAAACGAAATAACTTGACGAGGCATGAGATACGCCTTAAGACCACGGAAAGACCATTCAAACAACACGCCTATTGACTGTCACCGTATCCCCGAGAAGTCAATAAAAAAAGAAGTGGACTATTTGCTGCAAAACGGATTACCAAATCAAAGCTCTAGCCCTTACAGTTCTCCATGCTTGCCGATGGATCTTTCAGGATGTGTACGGACTATCGAAAATTGAATTCCATCAGTGTGTCCAAAAATTATCCATTGCTGCTCATAGAACAACTACTCAAAATTATTGAACAAGCAAGGTTCGTCTCGTAGACCATTTTGTTAAAAGGATATATTTAGATTCCTTTGGACAACAATGCAAAATCATTTTTAGCTTCTATCACCCCGTTCGGGTTATGTTAATACACAGCCATGCCATTTGGTCTAATGAATGCCCCTGCCACCTTCCATCGAGTGATGGGTAACCTTCTATGATTTATATAAGGATTAGGCATATATCTCAATGATATTGTGATATATTCATCGACCTGGGAAGAACATCTCTGAATCGTGGAGAAGGTATTTCAAAAGCTGTGTAGAGCACATCTGACGATTAACCTGGAGAAGAGCGAAACTGTAAAGGCAACAGTTCAGTACTTATGATTTGAAGTCAAAGGAGGAAAAATCATCCCAGTAGCCACTAACATCGAAGAAATAAGGATAGCTGCACCCCCCCATCGAGGAAGTAATTGCAAGGGCTTTTAGGAATGGCAGGATGCTACAGACGGTTTTGCCCGATTTTTTGGTGGTAGTCGCACCTTTGACAGATTTGACTAGCCCTAAGAATAAGTTGATATGGACCAGTGATTGTCAGGAATCCTTCGACATGATAAAGGACATATCAACATCAAAACCGATGCTGCAAACACCAGATTTCAACAAAAAAATCCTTATACAAGTGGATCTGTCGGACAATGGGATTAGGGCTGTCCTATTGTAAAAAGGTAAGGAAGAAATTCTTAACCGTGTGTGTTTTATGTCGTTGAAGCTGAAAAAGCATCACCGGGCCTACTAGACAGTTGAAAAGGAGCTGCTAGCACTAATCATGGTGATAAAAAAGTTTGAAGTTTATGTAAATAGACCACAAATCACAATTCTTTAACTTTTGTTAATAAAATGAAGAATAATAATCAAAGGTTAACTAGATAGTCGTTATGTTTGCAACCATATTATATTAATGTAAAACATGTATTTGGTAAAGAGGACGTGGTTACATATTATTTATCCCAGGCTGAATCGGTGGATTCAGGCCAGGAATAAATAATCTTTTTTTGGAGGGTGCGATCTTATGAAGCTGCTCTATATTAAAGTATATCTGTATTTCATTTGTATATTTAAGAGATGTATAGCCAGCTCATAAGGTGAGTTCCACTGATGTAGGATTAAGTAGATGTTTGTGAATTACATAAGACTATCGTCATTCATTTAGTTGTATTCTCATTCAGTTCCGTACATGTAAATTTATGTTATTTAAAAGAAAATTTTCTATTTTCACATAGTTTGGTTATGAAGTCTTATGTAATCTTGTTAGATTTTATGCTGTATGACACACACTAGGGATTGCATCATGTTTCTACATTGCATGAAGGTTCTCGACTAAACTTATATTTTATTTTTAATGTTACAAGAGGAGGTGGGCGGAGTTAGCTGAGTGTGTTGCCAAGCAACAGGCGATGAATAGAACCCAACTTTAAACTGCCAAGTTGGCAACCTGATGTCCCGAGAAGGCCACCCGAAACATGTGCACGCACATCGAGAATGGATTGCGAGAATGAACTGGAAGTTTCTAAAATGACTTAGGATGACATAAAAGGGCCTACCACTTCTTTGGAGGAAGAGATCCAGCCTGACATTCCGACAGAGCCATATGTCCAACAGTCCTATTACCAGCATCTATCCAGCCATTAAGTGATTTCTTTCAAACATGTATGGTGTTCATAAAACATTGGTTATATTGAATGTTTAATTTGAAAGAAATGAAGTGTATTTGTAAATACAGTTTATATTGTTAGATTAACTTTTTTTGTTACTGGCCCTGTGTAATTTGGTTAAATAGTGAAGTGCAATAATTTTTTGCCGAACCGTTATGTAACCTTGTGGAAGCCCAATGGTCGTAAGAGTAACAATTCCTTATATGTAAAGGTGTAATCATTGTTTACTTTCTCTAGTGCTAAAGTGATTTTTTTTTCATTAATTGTCGAAAATAAATATTTTTCATATGTTAATTTCGGGTGAAAAAAAGTGATTGTATTAGTCTATTCCTTAAGTGCCCTTTTGTAATAAGTTTAAGGTCTAGTTGAGATTTAAATTTTGAGTAATTTATATTTTGGTATTATTTATGAATTATGATTTTTTATTTTCTATAGAATATATATATATATATATATATATATATATATATATATATATATATATGTATATATATATATATATATATATGTATATATATATATATATATATATATATATATACATATATATATATATATTTATATATATATATATATATATATATATATATATATATATACATATATATATATATAAACAGTATATATATATATATATATATATATATATATATATATATATATATATATATATACATGTATATATATATATATATGTATATATATATATATATATATGTATATATATATATATATATATATATATATATATATATATATATATATATATATATATATATACAAATTTCATGGTATGGATAGGGAAAGAGTTGTTCAAATTGTCCTTTTTTTTATTATTCCCAACGTTTCGTGATTCTTAATCACATTGTCCAGGGCTAAAAGTAAAACATATACAAAAGAATTAAAAAACAGTTAAAAATTTTTACAAATTCATTCAAAACTATAAAAAACAGTTGAAATTTAAATGAAAATTAAAAGGAAAAAATGAATAAATAAATATATATACATCAGACAAAGTAGTGGAACCAACCTCGCAGAAGCGTAGTGAGAAACTGTATGCCAACAAGAGTTAGAAAATAAACCAAAGAAAACTATGACAAATACAACTGAATAGAGGTGTTAGCTATCGAACTGGTTGCAGAATATCCAACCCTGAACATTCTAATATTCGGATTCATGCTGGAATGTGCAAACAAAATATTGAAAACAAAGATTTTACCATCATTGGTCAAGTGTCAAATAACCATGACTTACCTCTTCTTGAGTCCATATTGATCAAACGACTAGTTCCGTCGTTAAATACCCAAGCTTCTTCTATTCAGATGTATTTGTCATAGTTTTCTTTGGTTTATTTTCTAACTCTTGTTGGCATACAGAGTCATTTGACTTGATTTATATCTTATTGATGACCCTAAGTTAGTTGTTCTTATTATTCGGACGTGTGAACACTTATTAAGGCAATTGATTAACTTATTTTTCCTTAGGTTTTTTTTTTTTTTTTTTTTTTTTTTTTTTTTTTTTTTTTGCGTTGATTCGGTGCCGAAAAGGAAGAAGTAGAATGTGGATGCAAGAGCGTTAGTCACATATTCCAAGATTTGATGAACCATCTATTAACAATTTGATTAGGATCCTCAATAAAAAGAATTTTTGCCCATTTAAACATTCATTTGGAATCGAAGTAAGAATGAGAATGTTGCAAGGTAAGCTGCGCGTGTTATCGAAAGGATGCCAGGAATCATTACATAAAAATTATATTTATTTTTGGTAACTGACGGAACCAGAAATATGAAAAATAAAGTGTAATTTTGAATCTCTTCCCCTTCTCTGCTCGTACACCATAGATAAAATATTCTAGTTACGACGCATGGAATTTCAGGTTATCCTTCTGAAATGAGACTACTCGGAATTACTAGTCCTATATATATATATATATATATATATATATACATATATATATATATATATATATATATATATATATATATATATATATATATATATATATATATATATATATATATATATATATATATCTGATAAAAAATGAGAATGAAATGCATATCACGAGAGGGTATGAATTATAATGGAAATAAAAACAGTAGACCTATACTTAGATAGATATGCTAATTGTTATATGATGCTTTTACGTATAAAAGTTAAGGATATAAGTCTCCTGATTAGGTAATCTAACATTTCGACAAGAGCAGAAAATCAATTTTGCCGTATTAAAATCCTTAATTTCCAGGATCGTTGTGGCTTTATTCATTCAGTTTAATTAAAGCTCGTAAAGCTGAATTCTATAAACTCTAAGAGAATCTATTAATTAAAAATTATCCAAATATTTAATCAAGCTAATTTCTTAGCTCTTAGCTTCCTTTCCCCTTCAAATATCAAAAATTATCTGTGATAAATTACACATTAGGAACTTAACGTCAAACTACAGACTACCAGCTTTGATGTTTCCTTGCTGTTACCAAAATATTTGTTGATGACTTATCGGAGTTATCTTAACAAAAATTTCTTTACTCAAATATTAACAAAATCTATGATTTTTTTTAGGATGGTGATGCCCAGTCCTCAACGGACTATTTCACCAAAAAATTTTCCCGGAAGGCTGAGGTTAGATCTCAAAGCTTGGCTTAGTCATCACACGTCTCATGAAGTCGACGGTTGGCCTAGGGTTGGTCAGGCTTTAGTCTCCCGAGGTTGCACATGGTTGAGGTATGGTCTGCTAGAAAAAAAAAATCACAGCTCTGTATTCTGGGTGTCATTTCACCAAGAAATCTTGCTGAAAGACTGGGTTGCGATCCCAGAGCGTGGCTTAGCCACCACAGTCGCATGAAGTTGACGATTGACCAAGGGTTGGTGACGCCTTGTCTCCATACCAGTGACATGACCACTAAAGTCACCTTTTTCACAAGTATATATTTATATGTTTGTGTGCATATATATATACCTATATATATATATATATATATATATATATATATATATATATATATATATATGCGTGTGTGTATATAAACATATGAGGATATGCACACACACACACACACACACACACATATATATATATATATATATATATATATATATATATATATATATATATATATATGATGCGAGAATGGAAAATGTCTGTCTGCTAAAGAAGGTGATGAATGCAAGAGTTGATGGGAGAAGTACAAGAGGAAGGCCAAGGTTTGGGTGGATGGATGGAGTGAAGAAAGCTCTGGGTGATAAGAGGATAGATGTGAGAGAGGCAAGAGAGCGTGCTAGAAATAGGAATGAATGGCGAGCGATTGTGACGCAGTTCCGGTAGGCCCTGCTGCTGCCTCCGATGCCTTAGATGACCGCGGAGGTAGCAGCAGTAGGGGATTCAGCATTATGAAGCTTTATCTGTGGTGGATAATGTGGGAGGGTGGGCTGTGGCACCCTAGCAGTACCAGCTGAACTCGGTTGAGTCCCTTGTTAGGCTGGAGGAACGTAGAGAGTAGAGGTCCCCTTTTTTGTTTTGTTTCTTTTGTTGATGTCGGCTACCCCCCAAAATTGGGGGAAGTGCCTTGGTATATGTATGTATGATGTATATATACTGTATATTTAAATATATATGTATATATATATATATATATATATATATATATATATATATATATATATATATATATATATATATATATATGTGTGTGTGTGTGTGTGTGTGTGTGTGTGTGTGTCATTAACAAGATCTGATTAATGTGATTGGCCAAATTCAATCAATAACAACGACCACCAGTTTCCTTTAGGAAGATAAGTCTAAGAGCAAGGTGAGGGTCGGGGGTGTTCTTTGTGGCCATCAGTCTGTGTCTGTTCATGAAGAAGTTTCATTCCACTTAATATGTACAATTCTCTATATTGTATTAATGCAAAGTCATCCAGTCATTCTTTCGTAATTAGTTGATAGTTTTGGAAACTCAATGTTGAAAGAGCAGCCACTTCTCTCTTCCCTGTGCTTTATTATACTGCAGAACCCTCCTGAGGATTGAGTGCTAAACTTTTTGATAAACAAGTCCGGGTCATTCACATTTACAGTATGTGTCGGGATAAAACTTGACGAAGCATGAGATACACCTCAAGACCACAGAAAGACTGTTCAAACATTGTGATTGTCAACTGTCGCCATATTACGAGAAGTCATAAGAAAAGATGTGGACTATTTGATACAAAATGGATTAGCCGAACAAAGCTCTAGCCCTTACAGATCTCCATGGTTGCTTGTGAAAGAACCTGACGGATCTTTCAGTATGTGTACGGCCTATCGAAAGTTGAATACTATCAGTGTGGCCATACAATTATCCATTACCACTCTTAGACCAACTACTTGTCAACATTGGACAAGCGTGGTTTGTCTCTAAGATTGATTTGTTAGAAGGCTCTTATTAAATTCCTTTGGACGACAACGCAAAATTATTATGAACTTTATATAATCCAATTTAGGTTGTATCAATACAGTCATGCCATTTGGTCTAATGAATGCACCTGCTACCTTTCAACAAGTGATGGATAACCTTCTAGGATCGATTGAAGGAGTAGGCATAAATATTAATTGACCTAGGAAGAACATCTACGAATCCTGGAGAAGGTGTTTCAAAAGCTGCAAAGAGCACATCTGATGATTAAGCTGGAGAAGAGAGAATTTAGAAAGCCAACAGTTCGGTACTTAGGATTTGAAGTCGGAAGAGGGCCACTAATGTCTGTAAATTATTGTTTATATTGTCTTACATATATGAACCCTTTACGTTTCATAAGCTTTGTATGTTACAAACACATGCGCATGAGTCACGCTTGCAGTACTCCGTGCATGCGCATAGTCAGTCTTCTTGCTTCGTCTGGCACGAGCTGTTCACTTTGTAGAGCACCACTGTACATAATCCTTTTCTGTGTGGAATAAATGCAATCTACGACTAGGGATTTTATTTTTTCGTCCCTGCAATCATCTATCTTCATCTAATAGACCTTATCACATATCACCATGTCACAGTCACTCATGGTCAATCCTGCCCACCAGCAAGCAAGACCGCTGGACTTGCAAAAACTTCAAAACCAATTTTCAGTACCTTTGGCTGTTCAACCACCACCCCCACAGAAAGCCATCGTCCAGACCCCACTGCCCTTACATCCCGACGCCACATATCAATTGCTTAGGGAATGGCGTAGACGCAGGGATGAGTACAGCGTAATGGTTGACCTAGGGACTATAACAACCAGGAAGCAGTTAATACAACTTTGCATGTGCCTCAGCCTGGAGACCCAAAGGAAACTCGAACACGCACTCACTGTGCCACCAGACACGGATAGGAGCATGGAGAAAGTCTTGAATGGTCTCCAGGAACACATTAACAACCTTTGAAACGAAGCTTTACGTTGCAGGGACCTGCTTTCCTGCAAACAGAGGGAAGGGGAAAGCTTCAGTGATTTTTATGTAAGACTGAAGCATGCAGCTGAAGAAATCGACGTTTGTCCTGGCCAGTCTGCTGCTTGCAAAGAAATTGAGATAAATATGATCATCATCATGGGAGTCAGGGACGAGGAGCCCACATAAAAACTTATTGCCCTGGACACTTCAGCTTCATTAGCCACCATGATCGCTCCTATGAGGCAACAAGGACATCCACCACTGCCATACGTGTTCCTCCTTCTAAATTGTATACTGTCTCTACCTACTTTAACCAAAAGACAGGGGAGCAAAGGTACTGCTACTTTTCATATAAATCCTAACAGGGACACTTCGTGCCTTTCCTGCACAAAGAAGCACAGCTCTTCAGAAAAGTGTACAGCTGCCAACAGCGTGTGTGGAAACTATGCCGGCAAGGGACACTGGCATAAGACCTCAAAGTGTCCTGCCAAAAAGGCGACTTGGAGACACTGTGCGAGTGGGCCACTACACAGATGTTACTGCCATTAGATGAATGCCAAGCAGGGGCCCATCCAATGCTACGCCCCCATCGAGCAAGCCCACCAATTGTCACAAGGTTGAGTTCTTTTCCACAACAACATGCCCCTCACCGGCACCCATATCCCTCGACCTCATCTACAAGGGTGAAACATCAAAGATTATGATGCTGCTGGACACTTGAGCCGATGTATCAGTGATGGATCCTCAGCTCACCAGGAATGCGCTACAACCTTCTGCCACCTCGGTGACACTCATAGCAGATGAATCACACATGACACTCCCTTTAGGTACACTTAAGGCCACTCTGTCTTTGGCCAACCGATCCTGTCAGGCCACGATCCAAGTCCACGAAGGTATTCAGATGCCACTCCTCTCTTATGTCCATTGCAAGGAGTTGGCTATCATCCTGCCAGACTTTCCACGACCCATCCTACAGGTCGTCCACTTGAACAGATGTAAGAATCTACCCTTCCATGCCAACACGACCCCTCCGAGAATATTTCCTTCATACCTTCCATGATGTTCTCGTGTTTAAGGAGGACCTTATAGTAGCTCCACTGAGGTTGATGACAGGACCTCCAATGAAAATACACCTTAAAGATGTCACTGTCCCATTCGCCACCCCTACCCCACGGAAGATCCCCAACGCTTTCCGCGAACCTGTAAGAAAGAATTAGACTATGGTCCAGCAAGGTATCATGAAGCCTCGTGGAGACAAACCATCAGAATGGTGCCACCCTCTAGTTGTCGTCCCAAAAGCCAATGGAGTTCGCATCACAGTGGATCTCACGAAGTTGCGAACACAAGTTTCCAGACTGGCCCACCCTTCGCCCACACTCATAGTTGCGTTCGGTGCTGTCGATTCCACAGCCAAATTCTTCACCACTGCATATGCTCTCTCTACATGGCTACTGGCAGAGGGAGCTAGCGGAGGAGGACCGTCATCTCACCACTTCTATTATGCGTTACAGACGCTTCCAGCATTGCCAAGGATCTATGCTCTATGTAGGCCACCGGCGATGCCTACTGTTACCGCAGCGACCTGGCCCCCCAGGGCATTAAGAAATGTGTCAAGGTTGTCGATGACATTCTCATCTTTGATGATGACCTACCGACATATTACCATAGGATCCATGCATTACTCACTCGTTGCCACAAAAATGGCATCACTCTTAACAGAGATAAGTTCATAGAAGCAGAGACTCGAGTGAATTTCTGGTGGATTCCCACTTTACGAAGAAGGAATAGCTGTCAATTCAGAAAGAGTTACAGCTCTGCAAGACTTCCCCCCTCCTTCCAACTTGTCGGACTTTTGTTTCTTCATGGGGTTAGTTAATCAATTGGCAGAGTTTACCCCAGATATTGCCCTGACTGCACAGCCCCTTCGCCTACTCATGAGCCCCAAGTGCTCCTTTATTTGGACACCAACCATGACCAGGTCTTCAAACGTGTCAAGCAAGTACTCTCAAACCCTCCAGTTCTAGCATCTTTTGACCCAACCTTGCCAACTATTCTCTAGACTGACGCATCTTGTTTCTATGTGATAGGCTATACTCTCCTCCAGGACCATGGTTCCGGACGCCTCCAAGTAGTCCATGCTCTTTGCAGGCCACCGTCGATGCCTACTGTTACTGGGCGACCTGGCCCTCCAGGGATTAAGAAATGTGTCAAGGTTGTCGATAGCATTCTCATCTTTGATGATGACCTACCGACACATTACCATAGGATCCATGCATTACTCACTCATTGCCACAAAAAATGGCATCACTCTTAACAGAGATAAGTTCATAGAAGCAGAGACTCGAGTGAATTTCTGGTGGATTCCTACTTTACGAAGAAGGAATAGCTGTCGATTCAGAAAGAGTTACAGCTCTGCAAGACTTCCCCACTCCTTCCAACTTGACAGATTTTTGTTCCTTCATGGGGTTAGTTAACCAATTGGCAGAGTTTACCCCAGGTATTGCCCTGACTGCACAGCCCCTTCGCCCACTCATGAGCCCCAAGTTCTCCTTTATTTGGACACCAAACCATGACCAGGTTTTCAAACGTGTCAAGCAAGTACTCTCAAGCCCTCCAGTTCTAGCATCTTTTGACCCAACCTTGCAAACGGTTCTGGACGCCTCCATGTAGTCCATTGTGGATCATGCTTTCTCGCGGACGCCGAGATGAGGTACTCGACAATTGAGTTGGAGATGCTCGCTGTTTCTTGGGCACTCAAAAAGTGCCGCTTGAACCTCCAAGGACTGCCATCCTTCACACTGCAAACGGACCATCGTTCACTAGTGCCTATTATCAAAAGCTACACGTTGGACATGATTGAAAATCCACGGCTTCAGAGTATGAAGGAACGTATGTCACAATACTAATTTACTGCAGTGTGGTGTGCCGGTAATCCCTATACATTCCAGATGCCCTCTCTCATACTCCTTTTAGTTACCCTACATTTGAGGACAGGACCAGCTGTGCTGAGGTAACGTCACACATCAGGTCTGTCATCAATGTCATCATAGCTTCCCAGGAAAGGGATGCCACTATCATCAATGCCGACCGGACTCTAGAGGACATGTCAACAGCAGCTCATGCTGACTCTGATTATGTACGCCTTCATGATTGCATCATGTCTGGATTTCCCACAAATTGCTATGACCTGCATACTTCCTGGCTACTGTATTGGAAGCTGCGAGAAGCCCTTTCTACTGATGGTACCCTCATGCTCTACGGATCAAGAATACTAGACTCCCCGACAGCCACCGAGGTGTTGAGGCTACTAAATGACGGGATCGACAAACTGTCTTCTGGCATGGGATAGACTCAACATTGCCACCTGTGAGCCCTGCGAAGTGCTATGTCACAGACAACAGCAGAAGCCTCTTCACAATGATGACCGCCCATCAAGGCCCTTCGAGTCAGTACTGTCGGACTTCTTCCAGGTAGTGGGGAAGTCCATCCTTGTTGTCGCTGGCCGTCTCTCCAGCTGGCCTGTGGTCTTTTCTTGCAAGGGCGACACCACTGCCTCCTCAACCATACGGCCCTTTTGCCACTCCTTTTTAGAGGTATGTGATCCCCTACGCACTGATAGAGGACCCCAGTTTATCAGCAAAGAGTTTGCCAAGTTCACAGTGCATTGGGCTTTATTTCGCATAACTTCATCGACACACTACCCGCAGTGTAATGGACATGCCAAGGCCACTGTCAAAACTCTCAAGCATTTGATCCTCAAAACAGCCCCTTCAGGATATATTGACTGCGAGGCTTTCCATCGTGGCCTTCTTGAGCTACGAAACACGCCTAACTACTCTGGTCACTCTCCTGCCCAGGTACTGTATGGTCACCCATGATTGTGACTGCCGAGCTGCTACCAGAGCTGGTCAAGTGCAACGCAACTATGATGTCTACGCCCGTCTCTGCCCAAACTGCATGTGAGCCAACATGTCTGTCTCCAGGACCCAATACCCTACAGATTGGACAAGATTGGGATCATCATGGGTGGCACGAGATCGTGCGAGTACGAGATTCGCTTCCCTAGTAGTCAAGTGCTACATGGAAACCGTCGCTTCCTGTATCCAGTGTCTGGTCCCAATCAAGTTCCCAACTCTGATCTCTCTGTGATCAGTAGCTCTTAAATGGAAGTCATTAGGCCCCTCCAAAACTACCTGCAGGTCTCCATGATGACACAGACCTACTTAGTGTACAAAACACATGTGCTATTTATGGAATTTGCTGCATACTTTTATGTTTGATACATTTATCTTATGTTATTGGCTTTGCACACTATTATTTGATTAGTTCACTATATGTACCCTGCTTAGTACGTTCAAGATACCTCTTTGAACGTAAAAACGGGGAGGAGAGGTGTGGATTATGGTTTATATTGTCTTACATAACCCCTTTGCTGTGTGTAATAAACGCAATCTACGACTCAGGATTTGATTTCTTCATCCCTGCAATCATCTGTCATCATCTACAAGACCTCATCAGATATCACGAACGTCAAAGGAATAAGGAAAACTTCACCCCACCACCAACGAGGAAGCATTTGTAATGATTTTCAGGGATTGCAGGATTCTACAGATGGTTTTGCCTGAATTTTTTTTGGCTGTAGTCGCTTGACAGATCTGACTAGCCCAGGAAAAAAGTTTGTCATGCCAACTTCGAAATCGATACTGCAAGCAACGGATTTGAAGAAGAAATTCCTTATCCAAGTGGATGCGTCGGACAATGGGATCAAAGTTGTCCTATTGCAAGAAGGAAAGGAAGGAATTATTCACCCAGTCTGTTTTATGTTGTCGAAGCTGAAGAAGCATCAACATGCTCGATAGTTGAAAAGGAACTGCTAGTGCTAATCACAGCAATAAAGAAATTTGAAGTTTATGTGAATAGACCACATAATGAAGAAATTAGGATTTATTGAGATCACAATCCTCTAACTTTTGTTAATAAAATAAAGTATAATAATCAAACGTGAACTAGATAGTCATTATGTTTACAATCATATTGTATTCATGTAAAGCATATATCAAGTAAAGATAACGTGGTTGCTGATTATTTATCTTTGGCTGAATCGGTGGATTCAGGTCAGGAATGAATATTGTTTTTTTGGGGGGAAGGTATCTTATGAAGTTGGTCTTCATTAAAGCAGAATATTTTATTCATTTATTTTAATTGTGTATTTAAGATGTATTGCCAGATTGTAAGGTGAGTTTCACTCACGTAAAATTGAGTAATGTATGTAAATTACATAAGACTTTTTTCATTCCTTTAGTTGTATTTTTATTCAGTTTCGTATATGTAAATTTACGTTGTCGTGAAAAACTAAATTTTCATTTCATG
>NC_090730.1:97356062-97358562 GCF_036898095.1 Palaemon carinicauda
AATAATAAAATATATACTAAAAAGAAGTATAATTGTTACAAATATCTATAAAGATAACCCACACATTAATACAGGGGATATTAATCAAAGATTAGCACAAGAATACGCTTCTGATAAAAATCATGTAGGAAGCCCCGTTTTTATATATGATTTGGCCAAGTCGTGAACTGGCGTGAACTGGCGTGAACGATGCATGAACGATGGGGAATGATGCGGAAAGATGCGGAAAGATGAGTGAACGTGGCGTGAACTTGTCGTGAACTATGCTTGAACGTGTCGTGAACTTGTCGTGAACAGTGCGGGAACCTCCCTGTGCGTGCCACAAAAGTGGCACGCACCGGCATGCATTTTGCGTGCCAGTGCGTGCCAGAAATGCGTGCCAGTGCGTGCCAGAAATGCGTGCAAGTGTCAGGGGGGCTTTACTCTTGTTTTGTGAAAGCTTTATAGTTTATATAGGAGATATTTATTCTAAAGCCTGCCTGACACTTGCGCGCATTTTTGCCACGCACTGGCACGCATTGATGCGCGCCAGTGCGTGCCACTTTGTGGCACGCACTGGTGTTTTTCCCGCACTGTTCACGACCAGTTCACTCCAGTTCGCGCATCGTTCACGTGACATTCACGCGACGTTCACGCGATGGCACGAATTGGCACGCGTAGTTCACGAGAAGTTCACGACACGTTCACGCGAGTTCCCTCATCATTCCGCATCGTTTCCGCATCGTTCACGCCAGTTCACGCCAGTTCACGAATTGGCCACTCCATATAAAAACTGGGCTTCTCCAACCCGAGGACATTCTTGGATTGGCTTCGGAAGAGACAACAATGCTTTCTGTCAGAGACACCATTGCATTGAGGAGAAGAAACGTATCTTTTTCGTTTGTATTTTTTGTTGCCCTTTATTTTTGTTTCAATAAGAAAGCATTTGATTTACATATAAATAGCAGACATAAAATATGTACAAGTATTAAGAAAGCATTTTATTTTAACATTAAAAGCAGCAAACATGAAAAGTTTTTAGGCTGTTGATTTTAAGGTAATAGAGAAAAAAGTGTGTTGAAATAAGAAATCATTTTATTTTTACATTAAAACAGCAAACAGAAAAAAATTGTTTTGCCCTTCATTTTAAGGTAATAAAGAAGAATAAGTATGTTGATGAAATAAAACATCATTTTATTTTTACATTCAAACAGCAAACTTAAAAATTTCTTGGGTTTATTTTTCAGTTCATTTTTATTTAAAACAAAAGTTTTGGGTCTTGGTTGGTAATAGAGGAAAATAAGTGTGTGCATGAAATAAGACATCATTTTATTTTTACATTCAAACAGCAAATATAAACAATTATTAGGTTTATATTTTTCTTTCCTTTTCATTATTTTTTTTCGTTTCCTTTTTGTTTCTCTTCATTATAAAGTTATAAAAATAGTTTGAAATAAGACATCATATTATTTTTACATTCAAACAGCAAATATAAAAATTTATTAGGTTTATTTTTCTTTCCTTTTCATTAATTTTTTCGTTTCCTTTTTGTTTCTCTTCATTATAAAGTTATAAAAATAGTTTGAAATATGATATAATATTTTTTTCACATTAAAACAGCAAATATGAAAAGTTATTAGGTTTATTTTTCTTTCCTTTTCATTAATTTTTTCGTTTCCTTTTTGTTTCTCTTCATTATAAAGTTATAGAAATAGTTTGAAATAAGATATAATTTTGTTTCACATTAAAACAGCAAATATAAAAATTTATTAGGTTTATTTTTCTTCCCTTTTCATTAATTTTTTTGTTTCCTTTTTGTTTCTCTTCATTATAAAGTTATAGAAATATTTTGAAATAAAATATAATTTTTTTTCACATTAAAACAGCAAATATAAAAATTTATTAGGTTTATTTTTCTTTCCTTTTCATTAATAGTTTCGTTTCCTTTTTGTTTCTCTTCATTATAAAGTTCACGCCACTTCCCGCATCGTTCACTCCAGTTCACTCCAGTTGGCGCATCGTTCACGACTATTTCACGGCTATTTAGTGCGTGCCAATGCGTGCCACAAACTTTAAACATTTCAAAGTTTTGGGCCCGCATGGCACGTATTGGTACGCTCTGGCACGCGAGTTCCCGCACTGTTCACGACATTTTCACGGCTCGTTCACGCGAGTTCGCGCATCAATGCGTGCCAGTGCGTGCCACGAATGCGTGCAAGTGTCAGGGGAGCTTAATGTTGTTACTGTTCTTAAAATATTTTATTTTTCCTTGTTTCCTTTCCTCACAGGGATATTTTCACTGTTGGAGCCCCTGGGCTTATAGCATCCTGCTTTTCCAACTAGGTTTATTGCTTGATAGTAATAATAATAATAATAATAATAATAATTATTATAATAATAGTAATGATAATATCTTCCACGAACAAAACAGCTATCAAACTTTTTTTTTTTTGCTTTCCTGTACCAAAGTGTATGCACCGTACATACTAACAAACTCCTTAGACTTTTTAAGTGTTTTTTG
>NC_090730.1:97361062-97363562 GCF_036898095.1 Palaemon carinicauda
AATATTGGGATGTGAGATTCATGTACTAAACGTATTTGGCAGGCATAATAACTTCTATTTATGTCTAATCTACCGGAACCGATATATGGATAATTTTATGTTCGACTGTCTTATTACCACAATTGCTAAGATACAAGAAGATGATAGAAAGGCCTCCTTTGTTTTTTTTGGTGATTTTAATGCCCACCATAGGGAGTGGTTAAATTCTGTTTCTCCAACTGATTACTATAGTTTAAAACTTTAGACTGCCTCTGGATCAGACTGTGAGTAAATCAGGCTACTCACAGGTCTGGTAACTGCTTAGACTTGGCATACACCGACTTACCTGGTGTTATAACAAGTAAGGTTGCTTCTCGAGTTGGGACAACTGCTCATGTCTTAATTTCATTATTAGTAAAGAATGCGCAGCTTGTCCGTGATATGTCATATTATTGTAAGATTTATTTATATAAAACCTCAAGCAGATTGGAATGACATTTCGAGTAATCTTTTGAGCTTGAATTAGTCACAATAGTATAATGGTATTGAGCCTATTGTTCCCTTATATGAGAATCTAGTCAACATAACTGATAGGGATATTCTTTCTCATGCAATACGGTACCACGTGAAATAAAAACCCTGGTTCAGTGATGATTTTAGACGTGCTTATTTGGAGAATCAGGAGGCCTATCATCTTTGGAAGGATAACTGATCAGATTCGACTTGGAAAATACTTTTTGCTCAGCGATTGTATGCTTCAACTAGAAAGGTATACAATTCAACTCTAGAAGAAACCCTTTCTCATACACCCTAGGAACATAAGTGGCTGGCTATTCTTAAATGTGCACTCTTTGGTGTAGACGTAAGTGTTCCTTCTTTACTTAAACTGGGTTGCTCTGTCACTCACTGTCCAAAGGAAAAGGCAACCCCTTTGGTTAACTTATTTGACAGTAAGCAGAGTAATGAGAAAATTTTATTTTCCTCATTTCTGTTTTCCTGAGGCTATACTAACTAGTTTAGCTTTTCCTCCCCGTGCAAATAAAGCTCTCTTGATGACCCTTGATGCTTGTGGAGGTTCAGATCGAAATGGTATTTTTCCATTTTTTTTTATACAGACTGCAGATTTCTTAATTCCTAAATTATCTGTTATTTTCTGAAAGTTAGCAAGAGGAGCTTACATCTTTTTTTTTTTATTTTACTTATTTATTTTTTTTTTTTTTTTTTTTGCATTTACTGGAGAATTAATAATATTCTTCCTCAATTTAAATGTGTTTGTGGTAGCTCAAGTCCAACTGATTACAACCCTATTTCCATAACTCCCTTATTATCTAAAATTTTTAGCGTCTTTTGGTAAAACCTCTAAATAGGTTTGCTGAAGGTAATATATGTTCCAGAGTTTGAAATTTAGTGTTCGTAAAGGCTTTGAAGCATGTAATGTCCTTCTTACAATCTCCAATGCTGTACAGAAATCCTTTGATTGTGGTCAGGAAGTTCGCAAGATTGTCCTTGATTTTAGCGCTGCCTTTGACTGTGGTAACCATGAGACCCTTGTTTTCAAACTCTGACAGTTGGGAGTCGGTGTGTCTTTTCTCGGCATAATTATGGAATTATTAAGTTACAGACCGCAAAGAGTTGTTGCTGATGGGCATTAATTTAATCTCCTGATTGTAGATCTGGGATTGCTGAATCCTTTAAAAGAGATCAAGCTAAAATTAGTGCTTGGTGCAAATTATCGTGTATGAAGTTGAATCCTAACAAAACTCAAAGTATGATTGTAGGTAGTTCAAGGCCAGTTGCTCGCCAATCTCCAGATCTAGGCATTGATAGCGTTTCTTTAATATCGTATTACTATTTCAAAATTTTAGGATTGATTCTCGACAGCAGGTTTACTTTTGTGAAACACATTAGGTCTATGTCTTCTCCAATTGCACAAGAAATTGGCTTATCGAATAAGTCTTATAAGATTTTTGTGATCAATCTATTCTGAAGAAGTGTTTAAATTCTTTAATTTTACTTCTTTCCGAGTATTATTCTCCTGCCTGGTCTTCAGCTACCGATTCTCTTCTTGATATGTTAGACAGGAACTTACTGTCTATTAAATTTCTTATTCTTGATCTAGATATTAATTTCTGGCACCGTCATTCAATTAGTTCGCTTTGCATGGTGAATAAGCGTTTTCATAATTCAGACCATCCTTTACTAGGTATGCAATTAATTCTAATAGTCAGGAATTCTCCAGCATGAGTCTCAATACTACACAGTATTGTCGGAGTTTTATTCCAGCTGTGATCAAGTTGTAAAATGATCTTCCTAATCAGTAGTTTCTTATGTATTCTCATTTACATGTTAATTTGCTAATTGATACAGTACGCATAGTAATGGCTTAAAATAAATAAATATTGTTTCCAAAAGGCAATTTGGAGGTTTTCTATATTAAAATTATCCTTGAAAGACAGGGATGCAAAAGCATGTTCTGTAGAAGGAGTGTATGACAGACAAGGTAGTGACAATAATGCTTGCA
>NC_090730.1:97366062-97376062 GCF_036898095.1 Palaemon carinicauda
TCACTCATAGACTATAGTATCTGACCGGCTGGGTTTCGAGCCCTGGTCCAGGATACCTGTATGACATTGACCGCACCCTTCAGCCACGAAGAAAGATAAAAGACAATTCTTCTGTACATATATTTTTATCCTTACGATGTTCCTTAGTTCGTCCATCCTTTGCCTTCTCTTCGTTCCCCTGCTTTTTTTTACAATCTCTAGGGATCCATTTTGTTATTTTTAATGTCCATCTATTGTCTGTCAATCTCGTTATATGTCCTGCCCATGTCCATTTATTTTTCTTACATGTTAGAATACCCTCTACTTTAGTGTGCTTTCGTAACCATGTTGCTCTTTTTCTGTCATAGTCTTATTACCATTATTATTGTTTCCATAGCTATTTGAGTTGTAACCTGCTTGTTTTAAGGTTTTACAAAGGCTCTAAGTTTCTGTTGCAGAATTTAATTTTGGTAGGACCATCTGATTAAATATTTTTTTTAGAGAAAGTGGCATTTTACTTTTCATGATATCATTCTGTTTACCAAATGCTCTCTCTCCCATGCTTATCATTCTTTTAATTTCGGTCTTGTTACTTGGGGAAACACTCACTGTTTATCCTAAGTATGTATATTCATTAACAATGTCTAGAGATTCGTGTATAAGTAATATTTGTTGTCTCTCTGCATTCGCATTGAACATTATCTTAGTTTTACTCATATTAATTTCCTGTCCTATATTTCTGCTCTCTCTGTCCAAATCTTCTATCATCTTTTATAGTTTCTCCTATGGTTCACTAAACACAACTATGTTACTTGCATATCTTAAGCTGATAAATAATTTCCCAATAATATTAATGTCTACATTTTCCCAATCTAAATTTTTAGACACTTCTAAGAATGCAGTGAATAATTTAGGAGAGATGGGGTGTCCTTTTCTTACTCCTTCCATTGTCTTCTTGAATTAATCACTTGAAGATATTTTATCTACTTTAAAAATAATTTTGATTGTTGGTCTTTTTATAAGAAAATTTCCTTTTTTATGTTGATAAAAGACGATTCCTTAAATGGTGAACAAGTCTTTGATGAAATCACCTTCAAAACATTTCACATCAATGTAACGAGATTCCTCATTTGGTTAAAAATACGGATTTATAGACGACACATTTCCTCCCCAAGTTTGAGAAAACAAGACTTACGAATCGGTTATAAGTTAGCCTAAAAGTATAAAATATTTCATTGTCCTTTTTGGGGGAACGTCTTATGTTATACTAATACTCATCAGTAAACTTTATAATCTCTCCAAAGGGTTGTTAGAGTTCTTTGTAGTGTATCGATTAATGTTTTCGGATAAACCTGTGCTTATTTTTTTGTGATTACATACAAAACTAGAGATAATCATACAGAAGAACTCTTTATTTCATTTCGAAATAAACTGTATGCACTCACATACACTGGCATATATCGTCTCAAACATCAAGTTTTAAAAACAAAACTCCACTAGCCACAGGCGTTAAGTGTAACATTTCGTGCATGACAAATCAGGGAAGATTCGTAAGTCGTATGAGAGATTGATGCCTCAAGCGAAGGGAGCAAACAGACAGGCCCTGGAGTTTCTCAGCCCCGTGGAACAAAAGAGAAGCCTTGTCAGGAAATTGTATTCAAGTCTACCGTAAGACGAAAATGGCACAAGGTGTCTTTTATAAGGAAATGGTTTTTGTTTAACATAAAAGGGTGACAGAATTTAGACATAATATAAATGTGCTGTTGTCCTTATCGGCGACTACGTCTCCTTATTGAGAAGGGACCTCTTACCAATTCAGATTGTAATGGTAATGTTATGTGAGATGGAGAGGAAGGAAGATGCTGAACTTGACTCTGACGAGAGTTCTGCTTTTGACCAAAATTGGATTTCTCAATCTGGAGAGGACGAGGTTTGCTCAATTCAGAGCATCCGATGTTTATGGTTGACATCCTCAAAGAAACTATTTTAATATAATACTTACAATGTAACAAAACAAACTTCTTTTTGATGTTTAAAAGAACTGGAATAAAAAATTGAAGGAAAAGACTTTATATGTTTCCCAAATTAGAATAAATATCTGAAATTCGCTAATCATGCTCATTTAATCACAAGTTTTAATACTTTCAGTTAAATGTAGAAGCAAATAAATATGAATCGTACAAAGTAGAAAAAGGATTTAGAAATATTAAGTATATTAAAAGGAAGAAAAAGTAATTTGGCAAAATGATTATCAAATAAAAAGAGGTAAAGAAAAAATAAATGAATACTCTAATAATGATTATGAAGGAAGTATTCAATGAAAAGCATCTAATGGTCATGGAGATGATAGTGAGAGTTATTGCAAGTTACCAAAAACAAGTAAATAATAGTTCGCTAAGACTAACCTCAACTCAATTGAATCCATGATGGACATTTTTTTTAACCAATGTAATTTCTTTTGGATCTATTGTAAATTTAGTTGTATTTGTGATAAAGTCAGTGACCTTCTAAGCATCGATTTTCTCCGGCTTTTTAGTTATGTTCATCACTTTTCAGCCCATTTCTTTAATTTTAGGAGAGAGAGAGAGAGAGAGAGAGAGAGAGAGAGAGAGAGAGAGAGAGAGAGAGAGAGAGATCAATGAAACGCATTTAATTCTGTATTCTAATGTGTTGAATTAATTGTATATAAACCATCATATTGTAGATCATTCAATAACGTAAGCAATCGAAATAGGATTCTCTAGTAGAAAATATGTATTCAATATATCAGATATTAATCACTTGAAGAATTTAGTATAGAATTGATCTAAAATTAGTTATTTGAGAAACTCAATATATAAAATCTTACACAGCTTGCCAACTCTTAGTGTTTTGCTAAGTAACCTATTAACTTCTCATGAGGTCGAAAGGTTTCACAACACTGACTGATAGAAAATGTTTGTCCTATCGACACTGCTCTGTTCGACGTTTTTTTTTCTGTTCGATATTTTGTCTGTTTGTTGAACACTTTGGCCTTCGACAATTTTTTCTTTGGTAATTTCTCTTTTGGCACTATTCTACTACCATATGTATCTTGCCGAATTCAGTTTTTGCACATAAGTTATAATGGCAGAGATGGGTTGATTTGATTCTAAGTACGAAGCCCGAATTCGTCTGAGTTTATTTTAAAAAAGAGTCGGAGTCAACTCTGATCTCTCTGTACAGTCTACGGCGTCGATTTTCAATTCAATTATGACTATGCAATGAACTTCGAATCCTTGCCAATAAAGAAATTGTTATTATAAAAGCTAATAACCACTTATAACACACTCACATGTGTATATACATATATATATATACATATATATATATATATATATATATATATATATATATATATATATATATACATATATATGTTTATATATATATATATATATATATATATATATATATATATATATATATATATATATATATATATATATATATGTGTGTGTGTGTGTGTGTGTGTGTTTATGTGAATATATATATATATATATATATATATATATATATACATATATATACATATATATATATATATATATATATATATATATATATATATATATATATATATATATATATATATATTCATATATTTATATACATACTATATATATAGGTTTATATATATACATATATATATATATATATATATATATATATATATATATACATATTTGTATATATATATATATATATATATATATATATATATATATATATATACATATAACGGATTTTGAGCAAAGCGAAAAATCTATTTTTGGGTGAGATAGCCATGTCGTCCTGATGGAGAGTGCCTTTAGGTAGCTTTCTAAGGGATATTTGCTACAGTGATACTCCCAGAGAATTAAACCGAAGGTCTCCAGGATTCTAACTCCTGGCGTGAGTATCCAATTAAGGATATCGCATAATATCAGGGCACGTATTTTTTAGATACGACACATAGCAATCTTCACCCCGAATCGTTTTAACTCTTTGATGTAAGGGGGAAGAGGGGCGAAAGAAAGGAGTGCCGGTCAAGGTACCGGGTGGACCTCCTATCCATACTACTACCGGCCGCCATTCCTTTACTTGTCTTTAAGCAGGAATAGCTGCAGATAGAGTAGTTTTGGGTGGGGTCAGCAAAAGGGTGGGTCCATCAGGAGAACATTGCTATCTCACCCCAAAATAAATTTTTCGCTTTGCTCAAAATCCTTTTTTGGGGCTCGGCCATGTCGTCCTGATGGAAGCATACCAGAGAATTAACTTGAAAGTACTATATCTGTGGGTTTGTGTATGTGCCTTCTACCTTGAATGGGTCCCTTATCTGGTCTCCTAGACCTGTATATGAAATTACAGTTAACTGTCATTTCCACTAAGCTTGGAACTGGCCTAGTGCTTCCTGCTCCCTGCAGGGAAAGTGTTGACTTCGACAATAAGGATTCAAGGTTTGTATCTCTGTAGGAACATAAGGAAACTTTTTAGAGGTTACCTTTAATTACTTTGGAAATTTGTACTGATTCAAGTTATCTCTATATAAAAGGATAAATAAAACTCTGTCATGTTTTATTTAAATGCAACTGAGGAGATAAAAAAAAGGCGCGGATATGTTTTGTACCTTTATTTTGCAAATAAATTATCAAATGCAGTTACAACAAAGTAAGAATCTGATCCAGCATTAATACACATCAATGATCATATATTGCCCTGTAAAGGAAGAATATATATGATTTCATTATCGGAATAATGCCACTCAATGGAGATGTGAAACCAAATCTTTCTGAATTGCTCAGATTTTGGACATGCGTGAACACTGTGATGCAAACGTCCACACGGCACTGGTGTTATTGGTCAAATTATACACCTATATAGACCAGTCTGTTAATCACCGTAATGATTTGCACTAGAAGTTACGAATACCCATTCACCCGATACACTGTTGAGTCCTAAAACAGTCCACTGTTCATCGCAACACTAGACGATGGGGTTTTATGACACTACCCACCGCCACCACAAAGTGTTTTATTTCATGTAATTGCTTTGCATAGTGTTTATAGAAGACCCTGGATGATTTCCACCCAGTATATGAGCGGAGCCTCACAAAGTCCATGTGATGAAAGAAATTCAACGAAGAAGCAACTTTTCTCGTATTGTGACCTGCGGGTGTACTGTCAGGATCAGCTCTGAGAATAAAGTAGGTGAGCTTCGCTCTCAGTTGTCCTCCCTTGAAGTCTGAAGTTCTTCGAAGATAGACCTTAAGATACTCTACTGGGCATAGAGGGACATCTTCATTCAGTGGGCAGATTCTCCAAGGACCCCACCTCTTAGTGGGTAGCTCATTCTTGGCAAGAAAGGCAGGATCAGGAAAAACATTCAGTTCTCCTGTGTCTAGGAACTGAATATGGCCTTCGTTTCTGGATAAGGCCACTATTTCACTAACTCTAGCCCAGAGGCTATTGCAAACAGAAAGATGACTTTATGTGTTAGATCCTTTAGAGTACAATCCTCATTGTTTAGGTTCGAAGCATACTGCAAGGCTTAGTCCAAAGACCACGTGATGGGCTTTGAAGGGGTTGCAGGCTTGAGTCTAGCTCATGCTTTTGGGATCTTATAGAAGATTTCACTAGTGAGGTCCACCTCAAAGGCATACAGAAGTGGTCTAGTCAGGGCCGAATTACATGTGGTAATCGTGGTGGAAGCCAGCCCTTGTTCGTGTAGGTATATGAAGAAAGGGAGACAGAAATCTATCGATATTTCTGATGGTTTCCTTGTTTTCACAAAGGACATCCATTTCTTCCATGACGATTCATATTGTCTCCTAGTCGAACTTGACTTATACTCTTCAATGAAGTCAACTTTATCCTTTGAGATTCCAAAATATTTTTTTGCTGCTAGGGCGAGAAAATCATGAGATGTAGGGTGTTGGTTCTCGAGGATGAAGCATAGACAGTCGGTTTCTGGACACTTTGGGATAAAACTAGGTTCGGCAGAGGAAACAGCTTCAGTTTCAATTCTAGAACTGGAGGGAACCAATTGCTTTTGGGCCATTTGGGGGCCACTGCTGCAGCTGCCCCTCTGAAGGATCTTAGCTTGTTAAGGACTTTTAGCAGGAAATTGGTTGGTGGAAACAGGTAAATGCGATTCTACCTGTTCCAGTCGAGGGACATGGTGTCTATCGCTTCTGCTTGAGGGTCCGTATAAGGGGCTACGTAACGAGGTAGTTTCTTGTTGTCGCTCGTTGTGAAGAGGTCGATCTGCAGTTCTGGGACTTTTTCCGAGATGAAGGAGAATGAGTCTGCGTCTAGGGACCATTCTGTCTCTATCAGTTTTCGCCTGGATAGAGTATCCGCCATCACGTGGCGGAACCCTTGTAGGGAACTGGTGATAAGTGCCCTCCCCTCATCCTTGCCAGGTAGAAGATGGCAAATATCACATGGTTGATGTAAGGTGATCTCAAGCCTTGTCGATTTAGACATTTTACTATCACTTTGTTGTGTAGGACCAATCTGATGTGGATTGCTCTACGAGGGGATAGTTTCTTCAACGTCAGGAAAACTGCCATAGCTTCTAGGATGTTGATGTGAAAGGTTTTGAACTAGTGCGACCAATTCCCTTGTACTTTTCTCTCGTGAGAATGGCCTCCCCATCCTTCTAAGGAGGTGTCCATGTGTATCACCACTGATAGTTGTGGTGGTTGCAGGGGAATTGTCAGTGCCTTAACTGCGTGCACAATAGAGTCAGGGTCAACCTTAGTTAATCTCTTCGAGCGTTTGATGCATATCTTCTCCAGACTTCTGACGCATCCTTTTGACGTGCTTTTATCACCAGGTCTGTCACTGCTGCAAACTGGAGAGAGCCCAATACTCTTTCCTGTTGGCGTCTTGAAATCCTCTTGTGACGGATTAGTCTCTTGACAGCTTCCGCTATCTCTCTCCTCTTCTTAGATGGAATGGAGAGGTGGTGTGACTTTAAGTCCCATTGGATTCCTAACCATTGGAACTTCTGAAATGGAGAAAGGTGAGACTTCTTGCGATTGATCTTGAAGCCCAGGTGTTCCAGGAACTGGATCACCTTTTCGGCTGCTTGAAGACAAGTAGTCTTGGATGCTGCCCACACCAGCCAATCGTTTAGATATGCTACCACTTGAACTCATTTGGAACGTAGCTGCTGGACGTTTGTGTCTGCTAGCTTCGTGAATATCCTTGGGTACATGTTTAGTCCGAAGGGTATTGCTCTGAAGACAAATTTCTTCTTCCGTAGCTTGAATCCTAGGTAGTAGGAGAAGGGGAGGCTGACTGGCAGATGCCAGTAAGCATCTGCCAGGTCTATTGAGACTGTGTACGCCCTTTTGGGTAGAAGGTACCTTATGTGTTGCAAAGTAAACATTCAGAACTTGTTGTTCTCAATTAACTTGTTGAGGGGAGACAAGCCTAGAAGGACTCTGAGTTTGTCTGAGTCGTTCTTGGGAACACAAAACAGAGTTCCAAAGTATATTCTTCTAATGAGGGGGTGGAGTGTTGGAAGAATTCTGGAAAACGTGGTGAAGTTCTGTTCCATCTCCACCCAAGTCCATTCGTGATTAGGCTGTGGGCCCAGGGATCGAAGGTCCAGCGATCTCGAAATTTGTACAGTCTGCCCTCTACCTGGAACCCCTCATTGCTTGGGGGGTCCTGAGGACTTTTTTCTGTGACCACGTCCTCCTCAGCCCCGTGAGGGGTTTCCGGAGGAACTTCTCCGTGGGCCTTTTCCTTGGCAAGGGCGAAAGGTGGTAGATTGCCTCTTAAAGCCAGGGTTAAATGCTGGCAACTGGGGTACCAGCTGTTGAGGGACCATCTCAAAGGTGGTCTGAGGCTGGGCTACCAGTTGAGGCACCGTGGCCATGGTCACGGGCGGAAGTTGCGCAGGTCTGCGTGGTCTCCTTACCTTTTTGTTCTTAGGTTGGGGACCTTCGTCTGAGGAAGATATCCCCTTTGAGGTCATGCCCTACTTATGGAGAAGGTTCCTATTCTCCGTGGCTGCTCTGGCTATGACCTCTCGGACTATTTCCTGTGGGAAAAGGTGCTTACCCCAGATGGACAATGAAATCAGCTTCCTGGGTTCGTGTTTCACTGTCGCTGAGGCTCTCCTTGCCCTGACGAGAGCATATAAGTCCATCACAAGGGTTCCCATGTGAAACTTGGCCAGGAAAATATACGTTTCTGGGGCGTTATGTAGGCCTGCGCACATTTCCAGGCAGTTCTGATGAGAAAGGGAGACCGCAAGTCTCTCTTTTGTCTCCTGTTCCCTCCTCAGAAGATGGTTTGGCAACTTTGGAAGGTTCTCATTGAACTGCTGGCCTGCTATCACTGGATCCAATTTCGAGACGGAGAAGGTTAAGGGGACGTCTTTCCACTTCTCCTCGCAGGTAGGCATTGCTAGAGAGAAGGGTTTGCATTCCTCTATAATTGTGCAGGGTTAGCCCTCTTAGACTGCCTTGATGACAAAGTCTAGAGCTTTCTCCAAAAAGGGGAAAGAGATGGAGCAAGGAGCAATAAAGGTGGGATGCCTCTTGCTCAGTGCTGAGACTTTGGAGTTGGTGTATCCGGCTCCTTTCAAGGACTTTAAAAGGATGGCTTGCACCTTGTCATGTTCGAAGACAATGACTTCGTTCAGTACCGTTTCCTCACGGGATGCAAGCTCATCCTGCAGTTTCATGTAACAGTCTGGGTAAGCTGAAAAGCTGGGCAAGAACTCAAGATCTTCAAACAGTTTGGCTCTCAACTCTACGAGACGAATAGTTTCCCATTCATCATCGGCATATGCTCTGCGTACCTCCAGGGGTTGGTTTCGGAGCAGTGAGGGAGATCTGATACTCTAAGGGGCTTCTTAGTAGAGCCCCTGGAAGGTCCTGGGTGGTCTCTTTCCTGTACTCTGTCTCTTATTTTGTTGGATGGACTGCTTCATCACCTCCTGTTCCTTCTGGAACGCTTCCAACATCCGCTGGATCGACGTGAGGATCGCTTCACTCTTGTCGACCTGTGTAGTTGGTTGAGGAGTTGGGGTTCAAGAGGTTAATGGCATACGTTGGTATGCCGTCACGGTGAACTGAGGGCCCTCAATTACCGTCGAAACGGATCCTTCTTTCTCCGTTAGTGGTTGTTCCACGTCTTCTTCATGGCCTCCTTGCAGTAGGTCCTGTTCTGTGTCGGTGGACACTTCTGACATCCGTTCTTGGTGGATGTCCATGCCTTCTAGTGCCTTGTGGATGTCCGCATCGATCTTCAGCTGTATGAGAGGAGGCTGGACCTGTTCCTGGAGTACTACTGCGTTTGCTAGAGTCTTGGGGAACAGAAGGCACCTTAGGGATTCATTGGGTAGGTATGGCCCCGGAGAGTTCTTTTGGAACCTTCTTACCCACCTGCGCAGGGTTTCCCTCGCTGTGTCCCTAGTCTCTAAGGTGACTGGGATGGCTTCTCCGAAGCCGTTGGTAAGCAGGGTTGAGCAGATGGAGCAACCTTTCGGGTCCCAATACTTTTGGGCTCCCGGCATTATACAGCAGGAGGCATGAATCCTGCACATCGTATGTCCACAAAAGTCCTTACTTTTTTGGTTGCAGAACATGGCTGCACACTTCACCATCGGCTCCTCCTGTAAAGGAAGTGGATCCAATGAGTATATGGTTTTTATATCATTGATATAAAGGCATACATTTTATTAACGATAGTAATCACTATTGTGTATAAAAGCTTAGGATAGTAAGCTGGAAAGGAAGTAGAAAACACACATATCTGTTTTTTCTTCTCCTAGGCAATTGCTGAGACCTCCGTCAATAATAATATTTGGATTCCCTGGTAGGGAGAATACAAGGTAGAAGAAACTCTAGGAACTAGAGTCAGGCTTAGTAAGTGTTTATACTAACATTATCTACCTGTAGTATATTAATACTGATCGGTGATTTATTAGGGTCCCGATGATCGAAGAAATATCTGGATGTTGAGGGATTACTCAACCTCAACATACTATCGTGGTCCCA
>NC_090730.1:97383562-97393562 GCF_036898095.1 Palaemon carinicauda
TATATATATATATTTATATATACATATACACACACACACATATATATATATATATATATATATATACAAATACATATATATACATTTATATATATATATATATATATATATATATATATATATATATATATATATATATATATATATATATGTATATATATATATTGTATATACTGTATATATATATATATATATATATATGTATATATATTTATATATTTATATATACATATATATATATTTGTATATATATACATATATATATATATATATATATACATACATATATATATATATATATATATATATACTGTATATATATATATATATACATATATATATACTGTATATATATATATATATATATATATATACTGTATATATATATATATATACATATATATATACTGTATATATATATATATATATATATATATATATATATATATATATATATATATATATATATATACTGTATATATGTATATATTTATATATATATATATATATATATACATATATACTGTATATATATACAGTATATATATATATATATATATATATATATATATATATATATATACTGTATATATATATATATATATATATATATATATATATATATATATATATATATATATATATATAATATAGTATATAATAAAGGTTTGTGATATATATGCACTCAGTATGATTAATGACAAGGCAATTTCTATCCCCTGCATCACATGCCAAGCGAGAGCAAACTGAATATGAAAACTAATTTATTGATACAAATGTTATCATCTACAAGTGCTTTATTTTACATTGTTCACTTTGATTGAATCTTGTTTCCACTTTTTTGTTTCACTGAATATATGACGCACTTATGAATGGAACTACTGAAGCTCAGCTGAGAATATATTGTTGAAATCCTGTAGGTAAGCATTATTATGCTTTTGACTGCACTGAGAATACCTTTTAATGTTAATAGATGAAGGGATATCATGCGATACAGGTACATTACTTAAAACCGAGAATCTGTTATTTCTTTAAATATCTCTCCTTTTTTTTTTCATGTGATTGTCAATTATGTCAACAACTGTATAAAATGTGGTGATACAAAATTTAGATCTGGCCTTCGAATACGCAGCTGGTGCATCTCCGTCATTGGTTACCTTCTTTCTGATACGTTTTCAAGTTAATTGTAGCTGCCTTGTCTTTAAGGGTTCCACTTTTAGAAAGATTTCTACTTTATAGGCCCTGTTTATTTGTTTTAAATATTTTGTTTTTCACTTTTTATGTAAAATCTATCAAAACTCTACTTTGCAAAGCCTTTTATAATAAACACTTAAATATCTTTAAAATTGAGTATTTTAGAACATTTCCATCAAATATTGCTGGACCTGTTATAAAATCAGTTAAGGTATTCAATGGGGTAAAGAGGCAACCCATTTTGTATTTCCATGTGGAGAACAAAAGAGAGAGAGAGAGAGAGAGAGAGAGAGAGAGAGAGAGAGAGAGAGAGAGAGAGAGAGAGAGAGAGAGAGAGAGCGCGGGACATTCCAAATGAGACACATCAAATGAAGTGGTCCTGGAGGGAGAAGAACTTTTCCTTAATTGTAAGGTATATCAGCGTTTTGCTGAAAGGAGCCATTGATGGTTTCTTTTCATATAAAGATTCTTTGAATTGACAGAGAAATTTACACAGTCACAAACTTGACAAAAGTAGTAGTGGCAGTAATAGCCCAGCAGCAGAGGGATATGACCAGTTTTTGATGATAACGTTTTTTTTTTTTTATTTTTTTTTAGTGCTGATTATTCATCTGGATTGGGTGGGTGTCAAAATGCTACCCTTGTGGAAAATGAGAAATATGAAAAATCCAAATTGTTTGTTGTGAAAATCTAGAAATCTGTGTAACGTTCTATCTCCACAAGTAATTATGATAGCATGTCAAATGATATGTCTAATGCTGTTATTTCAGGTATAATGAATGTTATACAAGGTTTATCTTGATAATAAAAGTAAGACTGATCCCTGAAGTTTAGGATGGTGGCCAACAATTTATATTTTCATCTCAATGTTCAAAACATGTGCAGTTTTACTATTGAAATTGAGACCCTAATAATTTCATGCAACTTTTTTATATTTTAAAGCCAAAAGAAGTCAAATAAAACTGGCTTGATCACTCGTAGCTGTTACCTGGAATAGGTTTGTCAATTAACCTGGTATTACAAGAGAAATATCCGGATAGTTATCTACATTACTCATGACAGTTTTCAGATTTGAATAAGTGCAAGTTTACATGTATTTGTGTGCAAATTTTTAACCTTATCTGTATATTGTTAAATGTATTTTGATAGTTGTATAGACATCCAAAGTTATTCAACATTATATTCATGAAAGTTTAATTAATGTTTATGATTCAATCACCGTCTTCTTCATTCTCAACATCTTTATTTCGATCATTCTAGCATTCATCTCCTCCACGACATACACCGAATAATGTACAGGGCATGTTGGTACTACTACAGCTGCATCTTTGAGTTTTGCATGGAGCTTGGCTTTGACAAGAATATCATATGCGTTTGAGTAGATTAAGAGGAACCAACAAGGTTTCTGGCGAGATAGCAGTTGGTTCTGATAGTAGATCCTTCCCTCAGAAACCAATCTCGTGCCGTTGGGTCCAGTACCTGGGGGTGGGGGTTCCAAACCACTCTTCCAGGTTGCCTAATGAAGATGAGCTCAAGCAACATTTTCTGAGTAGGCCTTGGTAGTAAGAGGTAAGGAACAGTTTCAGTCCAGTGGCATTATTTCTGCCAAATTTGGATGGTCCATTTTTTTTTTCTGCGCTTCTGTCATTGATTTACAACTGGAATGTCCATATGAAGCTAGCATAAATTGTGTTGCCTTTTCAATGATGTTTGAAGGTTGTAGTTGGTCAGAACTTACAGTGTCATGCCCTTCACAATTCTAAAATGTGATGCTACAGAATCACAGCCTGAGAGACTGGGACCAGTCAGCAAGTCTGGCAAGACAGCTCTGTTTCTCAACGAATGCATTGATGTCCAAAATGGCAGAAATGCAACGGCACAACGGATATTTCTGTGTCATCGGCCATTTTTGTCTTGCCTATCATTGTTTTGATACCACTATATTCTGGACAATCCCCGCTTTTTATCATGTTCTTCAGGAATAAAAAGTCTTTTTCATCAGTGAGCCTTCACGATACATTCTGACACATAGTAAAGTCACGAGGACAGTGATGGAATGGGCACCTGTGGCATGGCTAGATTGTTTTGACCATAGTAATTGGAGGACTGGTCGTCAATAGCTCCTTGAATGGTTTCACTGATTTCATGTCTCTATAGTCGACTGATGACAGTACCAGGTGATCAGGTGCTGGATAGTTGCCACAAGTTAGATGCATGGCAATTATTACTGGAAAATATGTGGAAGTCTTTCCCTTTGGTGAAGAAATGTCAGCGTCAAAGTTGTCAGTCACTACTTGCATCAACCCATGGCTTGCATTTAAGATTCCCTGTAAAGCTAGATTTTGGCAGTTGCGATAGCAGCTGACTTCTTGAATCGGATTTCATTGTAGCTACATATGATGCGATAATCGTAGATATGGCTCGCTATCTCTTTAGAATTTTTCAGAAGTATGGTGAGTGCTTTTTGGAAAGCGGTTGGGCCATTGTTAATGATACTTGTGATGATGTTACTGAGCAAAAGAGCTGGCAGCCAGTGGTCAGATATCCTCATTACCTGTCTATGTGTGTGTTACATGACGATTTATTGTGAATATATGGCATGCACTCCTTTCTAATTTGTTTACAAACTTTATTTACAAATATTCCTAAATCACCTTCGTTGTTATCTTTCCAAATCTTCATGGTAGCAGCCCTGTTAGCTCTAAATGTAATGTAATGGCAATATCTCACGAAGTCAGAATAAGTAGTCCCATGCCAAGGTTGTTGTGTGTTAACATTCTGTTTGTAAAGAATCCACTCATGGAGTCTCTGTGATAACGAGCTTCCTATAAATGCAAATAACTCTGGGCACCTGTTATCTGATAACTCACTTCATATGCCCACTGCTCACCTTTTGCATTTTTCAAGCAATTTTAGTTTGCATGGTTGACCACTTTACTCAGATTTTGTAGATCGCCTCATATATGCAGGTCACAATTTTTCTGGGTGTTTCTCATCTTTATTTGTTTTAAAAATGTCATAGTATAAAAAGTGGAGATTGAATTCAAACTCTGTTGCAGATGGACAGAACTGTTTTGCTGGATTTGAGTCATCCTCTTTGTTATTTCTGTCTCGATGAAACTTTGAATTGAAAGGTTTGTTTTAGAAGTGTACCTTGACACAGTTTTTGCGGTATTTAACAATGAGGTCTGGATTTAGTTCAAACGGATGTTTTAGTTCAGTAAACAGGCAATCATTGTATGTCCTAATGAATTCAATATGCTCTGTATTCTGGATGGTCCTTTATTTGTGGAACATGGGATTTCGTCATCACAATCCTCTCCATACCAGTGTGAAAGTAAATATAGTCCGCCTGGCACTCATAGTCCTACGGACTATGTAAACTAGGGATGGTAGTCTAGATAGGACTTTCATCTCTGCCCCGTATTCTATATGTTGGACCTTAAGAACTGGGGGACTATATTTACTTCTACACTTTCACATCTAGTCTGTATTGTTCGACGGACTTTAGCAAGTTAGGGTCAATATTCCATGGGATTTAGTATTTAGATTTAACATTCCACGGTATACAAACAAAGTTAAATTAAACGTTACACGTTGACATCGCCACCATGCAATAAACAGTGCTTATCACATGTCGTTCTATACCTAGTGAATATTTGAATTAACCTATACTACATCAACTTGACTACTTTCCTGATATCTAATTTTCAGCTTGAAAATGGCACTCTGTGGTATCAAACAAACAAGAAGCCGCATGATGATGTCCTTGCATCTGACGACGATTGAACCGATGTTCCACCAGTAAACAAGCCACCTTGGAGGAGGGTAATAACTATTGCCAACGAGAAGAGAGAAGTACTCCATACTATGCACTCATCAAACTTAGGTATGTATTATTGGCTATATATTATGACAAGCTTTGGATTGAAATCTGATTGGTTAATGTTACTTTTTGTTAACATCACTTCTCTTATTCTTTCCAGCTGGTCATTTAGGTAGAGATAAGACAATGGATGAGATCAACTGCCATTAATGGTGGCCATCTATTTATGAGGAAACAAAATTCTTCATCGCTAACTGTGATACTTGCCAATGAGAAAATCGTCGACGTGTACGTTTGGTGCCACCAATTCATCCTATACCAGTAAATAAGGCAGAACCATGGAGATTGGGAAGACATGTATATTTTTTTTCAACCAAATAATATTTTTTATTACAGCATTCTCATGAATTTTGATATATTTTTCAGATTGGTTTGAATCTTATTCAACAAGATGTGACTTGTAATGGGAATCGTTACATTTGCACTGTTACCTGTTACTATTCCAAATGGGTTGAAGCCAAACCACTCCAACATAAAGATGCTATTGGAGTAGCTAAGATACTCTACAAAATGTTCCTAGGTAGATGAATATTTTATTTTCTTGATAGCTTTATATTACAAGGTGTACAAGTGATTCAATTTGAAAAATCTGTATGTTGTTTCATAATTCTTAATTTACCTAGGTTATTGAATAATATAAGTGGTAGGTTTTGGCCTATATGGTGTTATGAAAAAACACTCTCTGGCGTATGAACTGGCCCTGAATACCTTTGGATTTATACATGCTAAAGACAATTATAATGTTCCAAATCATGGATTTATATGCAGCTACTAATGAAAATAATCTTCTTTTAACAGACTGGGCTTTCCTAAAATGATTCTAAGTGACCAAGGTCAAGAATTCAATAATTCGATCATCGATGAAATCACAAATGAATTTAACATCGATCATAGACGAACTTCCGCTTATCATCCTCAATGTAATGGTCTCACGGTTAAGTTGGCAAAATACATCTTAATCTCTCCAAAAAGTCCTAATTGACCTTCTCCTGTCTCTCAAGAATGTAACTTTATTCTCTTTAAATTTATTTCCAGAACGATTCAACCAAACTTTAGAAGGAATATTTCATAAATTGTTGGGAAGAACGGATAAGGAGTGGGATGAGCTTTTAGCCGAGTGTTGTGTAACGAGCCGAGAGAAGGTTGTGACTCAAAGACAGGATGAGAGCAACTGAGTCACATTATTACAGAACACTCTTCTTTATATACAAAAACTCAATGCAACAGGAAATTTCCCGTTCAACTGACACCGCATCAGTTAACAGTTAATGGTGAGAAAAACATACATTTTATTGCATGTTCTGTTTAGTGCGAGGGGAGAGCAAAGATACAAGCTTAATATATACACAAAATGAAATGTTGTTACAATGTACGATCGTGTGACACACGGTTGGTACATGGCTCCCCCTAAAAATGACTTACTGTAAATGTTAAATAGGGCGCCCTGATCTAGAGAGGCGAACTATAGGCGGGTCATCTGGCAGGATGTTTAGTAGGAATGCTTTCAGACTGCGTCAGATCACAAGGTAAGGGCTCGTGTAAGGGGGTGTTAGCGGTGGCTTGCTATGTCATTGCGCAGGAAGACGTGCGTTGCAGAGTGCAAGTCTATCGGTATGTGATGCTTCGCTGGGGGCTTGTAAGTAAGGCGGAATGGAGTAAATTTTCCCACGACGTGATGTATTCACTGGAGATCATCGGAGGAGGTTGTAGAAGGAAAAAATTCGGCAGGGACGACCAACGGGTCGCCATACACCATTTCAGCTGCTGAGACATCGAGGGTGTCTTTAGGAGTGGTCCTTAGTCCCAGGAGGACCCAGGGAAGCTGAGTAAACCAATTGGAATCCTTGCAGCGGGACATCAAAGCTGCTTTGAAGGTGCGATGAAAACGTTCAACCATTCCATTGGCAGCGGGGTTGTAGGCAGTTGTCTGATGTAGGGTGATGCCCAAGAGATTCGCTAATGATGTCCACAATTGAGAGGTGAAAGTGGTACCCCTGTCAGAAGTAATACGCTCAGGGATACCAAATCTTGCAATCCATCCTGAGAGTAAGGCAGACGTACATGAGGCGGATGTTGCAGTTCCCATGGGAATGGCTTCAGGCCAACGAGTGGAGCGGTCAATGACGGTAAACAGGTAACGATGTCCTTGTGATGTGGGTAGGGGGCCTACAACGTCGATGTGAATGAGTGCGAAACGACGCTGAGGTTGAGGAAAGGTGCCGACTCCTGAATCCGTGTGTTGATGTACTTTGGAGGTTTGGCAAGAAGTACAGGCGCGGACCCAATCCTTAGCATCCTTAGAAATGCTGTGCCAAATGAACTTCGTCTTCAACAGCTGTGCAGTAGAACGGCACAAGGGATGTGAAAGGCCGTGAATGAAATCAAACACCTGCCGGCGCATGGGAGCAGGAATCCAAGGTCGTGGTCTACTAGTACTGGCGTCACAGAGTAGGGTGGTGTTTGAGTCTTCGAAGGGGAAGTCTTCCCAACGGAGAGACATGCAGGATGTCCTACATGCTTGATACTCTGGTTCTGTCATTGGGCTTCAGCAAAGGCGTTGTAATTTAATCCCAGTTGAATGGCAGCCAACGTGTTTCTTGAGAGGGCATCGGCAACGGGATTAATTTTCCCAGGGACTATTGAAGGGTGCAATTGTATTCAGCCACGGCAGAGAGATGTCGGCGTTGACAGGCGGACCAGGCGTCAGACTGTCGAGTGAAGGCGTGCATCAGAGGCATGTGGTCTGTGCGAATGACAAAGGGCGTACCTTCTAAGAAATGGCGAAAGTGACGGACAGCTAAGTGCACCGCCAGCAATTCTCGATCGAAGGTAGAATAACCCGATTCTGCCTTGGACAGTTTTCTGCTGAAGAAGGCCAATGGGCGGGGCGAGCCGTTGACCACCTGCTTGAGTACTGCACCAATAGTGACGTCCCTGGCATCGGTGGAGAGAAGGAGAGGTCATTTGGCTTGCCCTTGAGGGAGGCGTAGAGGGGAGCAAGAGTGGCGGCAATGGCTTGCAGAAAACGGTGATAATAGTTGATCATGCCCAAGAATTTCTGCAGAGCTTTGACGGTCGAGGGCACAGGGAAGTTCTGAACGGCTGCTACCTTCTCAGGGAGGGGATGGACTCCTTCAGGAGTGATGCATTGCCCTAAGAACGACATTTCGTTGGCGCCAAAGGTACACTTGTTGTACTGGACTACAAGGCCGTTTTGTTGCAAGCGTTCAGGCACGATGCCCAGGAGACAGAGGTGTTCCTCTTTTGAGGAGGAAAACAGAAGTATGTCGTCCGCATAACATACACCGAAAGGGAGGTCCCTAAGATGCCATCCATGAGACGAAGGCCAAAACAGGAGTAATTGAAGGTGTATGTACCCAACGGAGTGGTGATGGCGGTCTTGGGGATATCTTCTGGGTTCATAGGCACCTGATAATACCCCTTCAGGAGGTCGAGAAGAGAGAACTTCACTTTTTGCAGGTAGGAGGTCACGTCGGCGATGTTTGCGAGAGGGTAGTGATCCGGTTCTGTTTGCATGTTCAGGCGCCTGTAATCCCTGCATGGACGGAGAGAGCCGTCTTTCTTCAGAACAATGTGTAAGGGTGACGACCATGGGCTGGAGGTCTTTTGGCAAAGGCCCATTTCCTCCATTTCGGCGAACATCTGTTTGGCGGCTGCCAATCGTTCCGGTGCCAGACGTCTGAATTTTGAAAAGACTGGGGGTCCCGTCGTCTTGATATGGTGATAAATACCGTGCTTGTCCGGAGCCGTGGGAGTTTGGCGAAGTTCTGGACGGAAAACTTCCGGGTACGACGTGAGGAGGTGGTCGTAGTCATCTTAGGGTGCGCTGATGTGAAGAGCGAGGTTGGAGGGAGCAGGTTGAAGAGGTGTCGACAAGTACGAGTCTGTGTTGACCAATCGTTGGTGGCCGACATCAACCAGAAGGTGGAAATGAGAGAGGAAATCCGCACCAAGGATTAGCAATGTGACATCAGCAACGAGAAACTTCCAATTAAATTTTCCGTTTCCAAACGATAATGTGAGGTTCTCGCAACCGTAGGTGCGTATCGCAGATCCGTCGGCAGCTACCAAGCGGACGTCGGCAGATGTAGATAAACTATCTCGTGTCCTGAAGAGTTCCCTTGGCAAAAGAGAACGACAAGCACCCGTGTCTACCAAAAATCGCACGCCCGTTCCTGCATCATGTAAAAAGAAATGATTAGAAACACGGGAGGCCACTGCCAGGAGCGATGGCATTCTTACACGTTTTTTGGCCCCTGACTATCCTTGAACAAGTTTCTTCGTGGTTGCCCCGAATCTGTTGTGGTAATAGCAAAACTGCGGCGGATGGGAGGTAGTAAGTGGCTGTAAAAGTCACTGGTTAGGGCGCGAGCGAGTGGTGGGTGGTGGGTGGCTTTGTCGCCGCTTCGGCACGTCACAGGGTAGGCGTGTATGACGTACGGCATTCTCGTCAGCTTTGGTTGACGTTGGATAGGCGTCCTCTTTGTCAGGAGTGGAGACGTTGATGGAGGTCTTGAAGTGGCTGTCCATAAGGGCGTCGGCTTTGGTCATCAAGTCCTTTATGGGTAAACTATCGACATCGGGTATGGCAGCGCGTACAGGTTCGGGTAAACGGCGTATCCAAAGGGCACGAAATAGGTTCACCTCACCAGGAGATCTGTCTGAGGCAGGTTGCAGGCGAGCGATACTGGTCATTTCTCTGAGGGCGAGAGAAGCCCTTAGGTGCCCCAACGGTTGTTGCGAGAGCTGAAAAAGCTTTGCTGTACGGTCGGCTGGCGACGGCGAGTACTGCTGCAGAAGGTAAATTTTTGAGGGCGTCATACGCTATTGGGGTGCCTCCTTGTTCACGAAGCCAGTCGGATATTTCCGGGAAGGTGTCCTCGCATATCGCCGCGAGAA
>NC_090730.1:97403562-97408562 GCF_036898095.1 Palaemon carinicauda
AGGAAATTAGCTATTAAGCAATTACATTCCAGTAGTTAAGGCCTTGAGCGAAGAAAAATTGTTTGATAATTTCAGTATTGTTAATTGTATGAGGACAGAGGAGAATATGGAAAGAATAAGCCAGACTATTCTGTGTATGTGTAGGCAAAGGCAAAATGAGCCTTCACGAGAGAGAGGGATCCAATGTAGTACTGTCTGGCCGCTCAAAGCACCCAAGAACTCTCTAGTGGTAATATCTCAATGGTTAGCTGATGCCCTGGCCAACCTATTACCTATTAGAGATTTTTCTCATAAGATTCCTAATGATACTATTGGGAAAGCAATCATCCTCCGCTCGTTGAGGATCTCTCTAATTCCTAGAGTGAGTAAATCCTGTTGTAAGTATAGGAAAGGGCACAACTCATGTAAGCTCTATTGGCTGACTTCATGTATTGCACGGGGATATAGCTGGCACTGTTAAAGCATTACCAAGTGCTGGTAGGGTTAATGTATTCAATGGTGTTAATGTTATCGCCTTGAAGTTTTCGGCGAATGTCCAGTAAGGGAAGATGATCGATGACCCTTTCAAATTGTGAAATGAAGATCAGAATTCATTTAAAAATTATTTTCGAGTTGTTAGAAGAAGGCCTTATTTTCATCCTCATTAAGGTTTTATTGACATACCTGATAGACTATGGGGGTAAATATTTTCTTAGGACTTCTTCGTGATGACCACCTTCAAAGGTGATACATCAAGCTCCTGACCATCTGAAAACTCCACTCCATAGTGCAGATGGCTAAGAGAGTCTTTATGGTCTCCTTGTGATGTCAGGACAGAGTGAGGCCTTATCTTGATAGCAAAGTCTATGGTCCTTTTTTCAAGAACCTGTTTACCGTGAAGTACAGAACACGAATTTTTCATATCAATTGGATTAATACATACAATACATTGCAGTAACTCTGTATCCTATTCCCAGTTTTCCCTAAAATGCAAATTTATGAAAGAAAACACAAGAAATGTTATTCATTGTAAACAGGGTGGAGTGCGAGAAATTTCAGCGCCTATCATGAGGCATGAAGAAATTTTTAAGTGTACAGATATTGACTTTTTTTAGCTCTGACACAGGACACTTATGATGATGCTTTAGTCAACCCATATACTCATTATAGAAACAACTACTAACCCCAACCACTAAACTCGAAGGCTTCTCATAACTAAGAATTCTGGACACCCATGATATTTGCCAATATAGTCAAACACTCAGCTTTGGTATAACAGAGACTCCTTGTTTCTTCTTTCAATTCTCATTACCATATAGCTGTTTCTTATTTATTTCAACCTTCTTTCTCCAATGACAGTTAGTTTTTTACTCTTGCGAGGAACGCATATGCCAGATATTTTAACATATAGGGTTTTGGTAGCCTATTGGAAACGTCCCTGCCTGGCATTATGCTGGACTAGGATTTGAGTTACGCTCAAGCTTGATAGTTTCTTGTAGCGTCTATCACCTCATCCTTGTGAGTTAAGGATGGGGTATTGTAGGGGTGTATAGGTTAACCTGCTGACTCACCGTAATCCTAGCATGGGTGGAGAGAGGTCTTGGACGCCGATCATATGTAAATATGGTCAATCTCTATGGCATTGTTCTGTCTCTAGGTCATTGTCACTATCCCATATCTCTACCATTCCTGAAAACCTTTAAACCTTTTGGAGTATTACTACAAGATGACGTTTACCTTTAGTCTTTCATCAATGCTTTTAGTCTGCAGTTGGGTATCTCCCAAGTTGTCCCATTCATACACTGAAAACTTCTTAGGTCATTTGCTAAAGCTTCTATCTAATCAATCAATAGGCTTTCAAAGGAGCACTTTTACTAAGTTAATCTTTGGAGTGCCTGTTATGTCACAAAGTATGTACTCCATTAGAAGTGAATTTGGGCACATCCTGCTTTCCCAAATTTTTTTAAATGCTCCATATCAGGTACAAAAACATATCGAAAATGTTCGAAAAGTAAAACTTTTAGCGCATGATATGAGCCAAAGCGCTTTCGTAAGCTTCAGAAGAGTCCCAATTTGCAATTTGTAAATGTAAACATTAATTAAGAAAATTGATCAGGAGAAAATTACCAGTATTTTCCTAAAAATTTTATACTGCTTCTGGTTCCCCATAACCATAAAGTCTCTTTGTAGAATATTGCCTAATATTAGTCACAAAGGAACTTGTTTGACAATGGTAATCAGCTAATAAGATTTTCTGTCATTTCTTTTATTGTTCTACTTTATATTTTATCTTAATTACCGGATTCCATTGCCTGTAACTCTCTATTTATTCTACCCTGAAGAAGTGTGTATTAACATGCACGGAAGCATAAGCACTAAAGTATTATTATTTCATACTGGCTTTTGTTGTATATTAAGTCACATGAACCTTTTGATAGAGCATTATATCTATCTATCTATCCATCTATCTATCTATCTATATATATCGAAATGCTGTTTTATTTGACCTTCCTTTTCTGTTTTATCACCGACCTCATCAGGATGTTTTTCTTTCTTTAAGTGACGGAAGAAATATTAGAAACATTTGGTGATAGAGAAAGTGAACTTGAAGTCGTTGCTTTCAGTTATAGTAAAGGGCTTAATTTTTAGATCCCAAAAAGAGTATAAAAACTTACTTTTAATGGTGGGTTTTCAGCACTTGAAGTGGCAAATTATTAGAAGCTCCAACAGACGTTTTGAGATATGTATGCAACATACAGTAAATTCATTTTCAAACGAAAACGATCTTTTTCACTCATTTTCTATGTTAAAATACTGTTTATGTTAAAATATCGCAACCACCACCTATTCTGAAAAGGAAGTAAATGGAGAAGCTGTCCCTTTCCGTTCGGGGATTCAAACCCAAGAGTACTGAAAAAAGGAAGCTCCTTAATGGGTAAAACAGATAAATAAGAGCGTAAGTGTACTTTAAACTGTTGTACTGTTAATTATAGTAACGATCTGGGGATAATATTGTCAGGAATATCCTTTTTACACCAGATCCTTCCCTGATGTCAGAGTGAATAGACCACTGATTAGGTCAACAATCATGGTTTTTTTTTTCTTTTTTTTAAGCAGGAAAATAAGAAAAGTTCGCAATGTCCAAATATTGTATATTGGTAAACTTTCCCTGTTCATCATTGCCTTTATGATTTGTTGTATTTCGAAAACATTTATTCAGTCTGGATGTGGATGAAAGTGATTGCGTGTCATTTCTAGCATTCGCCTGAGCAATACAGACAGAAACCTTTTTCCCCTGTACGTACCAGTAATATTCCCAAAACGTTTTCCAATATCCCGTTGCACTCATCTGAGGAACGAAGCGCCCTGTTTATTTCGGGATGCCTTTTTTGCTCGTTTACTTTTAATTTATCCACTGTTTTTTTTATACTGGAATAATATAAACATACAGTTAATGAATGTAATATAAGAGAGGGTGTATATGATAACATGCTGGTAATCTCCAAGTTTGGATTGGCCGTCGCAGAATTCCACCTTCATCGGTGGGCTTTATAGCGGCCAGTGGCGAGAGAGGTTAGGCTTAGGGTGCATTACCCACAGACCAACAATTAGATCTTCTCCATACATTAAGGCAGACTCTTTCCGTTTACAGAAAAGGGTTTGTTATTTGGGTGGAACCCGAATGCAAATGATTACATGGATGCACATTGGGTTTTATACCTTTGAATGAAACGATGTCAATATCATTATCATTATTATCATTATTATTGTTACTAGCTAAGATACAACCTAATTTTGAAAATGGGATGCTATAAGCCCAAGGTCTCCAACAGGAAAAAATAGCCCAGAAAGGAAAGAAATTAGAAAAAAAGTATATGGAGAGTAATGAATAATAAATATAAGATATCTTGAGATCAGTAAAAACGTTAAAATAGATCTGCAAATATTGGCCTATTGAGAAAGTCTTTTAAGATTTTCGGTGATCAATCTATTATGAAGTGTTTCAATTCTTTCATTCTACCTTGTTTTGAGTATTGTTCTCCTGTTTGGTCTTCAGCTGCTGATTCTCATCTTAACTTGTTGGACAGAAACTTACGGTCTATTAAATTTCTTAATCCTGATCTAGATATTAATCTTTGGCACCGTCGTTCAATTAGTTAATTATGCATGTTGCATAAGATTTTTCATAACTCTGACCATCCTTTACATTTCGATCTCCCTGGACAATTCTATCCTGTTCGTAATACTAGGCAGGCAGTTAATTCTAATAGCCAGGCCTTCTCCACCATGAGGCTCAATACTACGCAGTACTCTAGAAGTTTTATTCCAGCTGTTACCAAGTTGTGGAATGATCTTCCTAATCGGGTAGTTGAATCAGTAGAACTTCAAAAGTTCAAAGTTGGAGCAAATGCTTTTTGTTGACCAGGCGGACATGAGTCTTTTTATAGTTTATATATGGCATATTTGTTTTTGACGTTGTTAATAGTTTATATATGACATATCTGTTTTGACGTTGTTGCCTATTTTAGAATGATTTATTGTTAATTTGTTCTCTTCATTTATTTATTTCCTCATTTCCTTTCCTCACTGGGCTATTTTTCCCTATTGGGGCCCCTGGGCTTATAGCATATTGCTTTTCCAACTAAGGTTGTAGCTTGGATAGTAATAATAATAATGATAATAATAATAAAAATATAAACGAAGAAGGGAAACTTAGGCCAGCCTGCTCAACTTAGAAATACTCGCTTCAAGTTTGAACTTCTGAAGTTTAACTGATTACACTGCCTGATTATTAAGATTATTCCACAATCTGATCACAGGTGGAATAAACTATCCAGAATACTGTGTAATGTTGAACCTTATTATAGAGAAGACGAGACTGTTATAATCAACAGTATATCTAGTTCTACATACAGGAAAATACAGTCTGGGAAGATAGAAATGCAAAGGATAGTCAGAGTTATGAAAAATATTATGCAATATACATGAAGAACTAAATCAATGAGGGTGCCAGAGGTTAA
>NC_090730.1:97413562-97453562 GCF_036898095.1 Palaemon carinicauda
GATTCGTCATGAAAGTCGGAAATGGTGATATCCTGTAAGATTGCCAGGCATCGGAAGAATCAAAGGGAATTGTAATCATAATCCTGTTATTTTCAACGCTTACTGTAATTAGGCTGTAATAAAATTCTAACCTACGTGCGTCTAACAAAGGAATATAACCTAGTTTCTCCCGTCCGTTCTCCACAATAACTTTAAGTATTTTATTGGCAACAAATGGGGTGACAGTACACCTTTAGTCGCTAACGTGATAGCTTCCACATAATCTTTTGATTTCTCAATGAAATGTGAAATTCTGTTATGTATGTGATCTATTTTTGAATCATAATACGTTAATGTTGCCAACAAATACTGTACTTCCATAATCTGATTGATATTACTAGAATGTTCATTTACTAAACTCATAATTTGATTGATTGAAGCTAACTGATTCCTTAGTTCTGACATAATCAATTCATCTTCATGAGTCAAGAACTCAATTTTCTTATTTTGATTACTAATCTTAAGACGATTGGAAATTCCTAAACCTAAACTTGCAATAGAACCAAAGATGTTTAGTGCAGCAAAAATAAATGGGTTATGTTTCTCAAGATTTTCGTGTCCTACAGTCCACATCAAAAGGTCACGAGCCAAAGATTCTGTCTCGTAAGTCTTATTTTTGCAAGTCTTCAGATAGCATCTCTGCAACTTTTAGTGTCGATGCAAGCGAACTCTCTGTATTAAAAGGAAAATGTCTTCTATGCAATTCATTTAATGAGACAGCAAACCTTGAAATGGCGCTTTTTAAGCTAGTGACGTCATTCTCTGGGAGAAAAATTGCTTGCATTCGCACTTCAACAACTACGTTACTTGATGTAATAAAAACGTCTTCTTGTCTTTCAACTATAGTGCCATATTTAATATTTATACTTTTAGTTTTAGAGCTCATCCCACACGAGAAAAATGTCTGAGCGAACAATATCACTCCCAAAAACAAAAAATTCATATTGGAAACCTGTAACGAGAAAAATATATGTAATTACTCCTGTATTAAAAAAACTTTCAACATACAATGTAAAAAGAAATAAAAATCTTTCCCTCACTTCTTTCCCTTTTATTTTAATTTCTTATGTGAGCCAATGGTACGATTCTCTCATCAGTGGGTTGGGATGCGTTTTGAACTCTAAACCTATTGGCCGTTAATGTTTCCAAAATGTTAAATGGGCCTTCAAACTTAGGTGTTAGTTTATAATTGAGTCCTTTACGTACATTTACCTGTATGTATACATTATCACCCACGATATATGTTTTAGTTGGCTTCGCTATTTTATCATGATTCCTTTTCATTATGATTTGTGATTCTTCTAAATTCTTTCGAAGGATATCAAAACGACTTTTGCTTGCATTTATACATTCTTTTAAAGGATTTGATAGATTATTTGTAGGCGTTAATACATGGAAAGGCGTTCTAATTGGGGTACCATACAATGCTTCGTGCGGTGACATTTTAATTGATATATGATATGAATGATTCAGAGTACTCAGTACCGCAGGTATTGCAATATCCCAGTTGGGGTCTGATCCCCCTAGTGTTACTCTTAATATATTTAAAACCTTCCTATTTGCTCTTTCCACTAGCCCATTCGACTCTGGGTGATATATCATGGTATTTATTTTCTTTATGCTAAGGAATTCACACAATGAGGTAAGAAAGTGATTATTAAATTCTCCACCCGAGTCTGAGATTATCATGTGTGGAATTCCATGTTTACAAATGTAACACTCGTAAAACTTCCTAGCGCATTCAATCGCAGTTTTAGTTTTAAGCGCTATTAGTTCTGTATATCGAGTTAAAGCATCTACAATTACTAAGAGGTGCTTATTTCCTCTGTCTGACTCGTAAAATCCTGTTAACAAATCTAAATGTGTTTTTTCAAAGGGTTGATTGGGCACGGGATAAGCCCCTAGGCTGACAGGTGTTTTCGTATGCCCTTTGTTTTCCTGACATGTGCGACAATTAGCTATGTGTTTTTTTATGTCTGTAAGCATCGTATGCCAATAAAACAATGATTTGGCTTTCTGTGACATTAATGAGAACCCCGGGTGTCCATGCAACGTATTCGCATGCAACCAATTTAGGACAGTGGAAATAAGTGAGATTGGTACCACTACCTGGTCGTTAGTTACATGTGGTGTATTGCGGGTTTTCCTTGTCACGGTCCTACACGAATATTGTCTTTGATTATATAATTCTGCTGCTTATACTTTATATATTCCTTTTCCTTATGATTGCTTTTCAAAGCATTTATAATTTTTTCTAATTTCTGATCTTTTCTTTGCTCAGTCTGTAATAATTCAGCACTCCAGCCCAAATCTTCTTGTTCAGATATCGTTTTAACAATAGGCATGGATATTGATATATCTATTAATTCAGCTAAAGGCTCCGTACAAGATGACACGGGATTGCGTGATAATGCATCAGCAATGATATTTGCTTTCCCAGGTAAATACCCGATTCTCGCGCCAAAGTCTTGAATGATCAAATGCCACCGAGTTCGTTTGGGGCTGTGGTTGAAGCCTTTAAAGAAGTCGGTTAGTGGTTTATGATCAGTAAGAATCTTAACGGGATAGCCGTATATTATGAACTTAAAATGCACTAGTGAACTAACAATAGCTAGCCCTTCCTTGTCTATTACTGCATACTTACTTTCGGAAGTTCTCAGTTTTCGAGAATAAAAAGCTATCGGGAAAATTTTTTTATCATATTGCTGAAGCAATACCTCACCTACTCCTAAGTCTGAGGCGTCTGTTGCAATGAAGAATTCCTTACTGAAGACAGGAAGTTTTAAGATAGGAGAACTACACAGTTCATTTTACAAGGTATTAAATGCCTGTTGATGCTGCTCAGACCATATGAAATCTATGCCCTTCTTCGTAAGATCAGTTAAGGGAGCGGCTATTATTGAATAATTGCGTATAAAACGGCTGTAATATCCACTACAACCCAGAAATTGCTGTACCCCCTTGACATTAGTAGGTATGGGAAAGTTACGGATAGCCGACACCTTATCATGGACTACTTTAAGACCTTGGCTTGACAACCCAAATATATTAATTCTGTTTTGAAAAATTCACACTTACTAATCTTTACCCTTAAGTTATGTTGTCTTAGTCTCTGTAGTACTAGTTCTAATTTACGTAGATGTTCTTCTAAGGTGTTGGAAAAGATTACAAGGTCGTCCATATAGGCATGCAATATATCCCCTAGCAAGTCTCCAAACACTATGTTAATCATTCTTGTAAATGTTATGGGAGCACAACGTAAACCAAAAGGCATCCGTAAAAACTCATAATGTCCCCTGGCTGTGCTGAAGGCTGTGTATGGGATACTATCTTCTTCTAATGATATCTGGTGAAAGCCTTTAAGTAAGTCCAAACTGGTAAAATATTTATTCTGACCTAACAAAGATAAAATATCGTCAGTACATGGCACTGGGAATCGATCAGGGATCGTCTCCTCATTTAGACGACGGAAGTCTACGCAGATACGCCATGTTCGATCTTTTTTCGGTACAACTATTGATGGAAAATTATAAGGGCTGTTCGATTTCCTAATGACTCCTTCTTCTAGCATTTTACCTACTTAATCATTTATTTCATTCTGGAATTTCATAGGGAGTCTGTACGAGGGTACATAGATAATTTTCTGCTTGTCCTTTAACCTTATTTGATGCTTGATCACATCTGTTTTTCCTAAGGATCCATCCGTAGTGGAAAAAACATCATGATATTCAATTAAAAGTCCAAAAATTTTCTGCTGAATTTCTTCGTCTTGAATGTCTTTATTGATTTTATTTTTAATAGATTGCAAAAGGGATTCATCCGCAACTGATTGAGCGTGATTGATTTCAGCAACGGTAAGAATACGATGTTTATAAACTTCTACATCCAAGATATGTTGATTTTTGTGAATTACTAAAGTGGTATTTAAATGATTACAGACTTCAATATTACATTGTTGATGTGAGCGTACTGTATAAATAGCTTGTGTGACAGACAATCCGTTAGTTTTCAAAGTGTCGGAAAGGATTAATATTTCAGATCCCGGTAATGTTTTCTTTACTTGCACTATTAAATTCGAAGGTACGTTTGGCTCGATAGATTGCGTGCAAGATGATATTACGGGTGAACGAGAATTCTGCTGGGTCGCGTATATTATTTCTTTATTAGTGAGACAAGTTATTGGTTCTTCAACGTATGTTACGGTTACATTTGTCGTCTCCATTTTATCCAAAACTGATTTTAAGGTATTAGAAGAATTATAGAATTTTCCTTTGATATACACGCCGTGCTTGGCAGGGGCTAAGATAATGTTTTGATTGCCCATAGATGGGTATCCTATAATTACAACTGTATACATATCAATGTTTTGTACAACAACAAATGTATCGGCAAACTTGCGCTTACCGACCTTGAACTGAACACGAATTACGCCTATCACATTTAATTCATTATTTCCTATACCCGAGAGTCTCACTCCGGATTTTTCTATCGGAAAGTTCGAAAACAACAAATGATGTGTCCTCAAATCCATGATATTACGTGGACTACCAGAGTCAAAAAATAATGTAAATGATCTGTGTTCTAAATTTACAGCATATAATATTGGTCGTAACTCATTTTGGCTTATTATTGTATGAATTCGTTGCAAATCTACGGGAGCATGCACTGATTTACTTAATTCGGCCGTGTGTTTCATAGGAAAATCTATTGCCTCACAATGATCTGATAAAACATTAAATGGATTATTCAATACTACTGATGTTGACATGTATGACCTTGACCCAACATCATTCTCTTCCCCAATGGAGTTAATTATGTGGTATTTGCTTTGCTCTGCACATTCTGAAAATTGGTCTGACCTTGCGAGGTCTGGTTTGACGACCCAGGCTCAGCGTTATTCGAAGAACTGTTTGTTTGTTTGGGATTCTGAACTACATTGACATTTGGCTGTTTCTTCTTATTGAAATGAGGATTTTTCTTTTTATTTCCATATGGAACTGACTGTGGAATTGACTGTGTATTTCTAGGATTCTGTTGTGTCTTACACGAGTAGCACTGACTATATGAATGAGTCGAACTATTATGTATCGAACAGAATTTCGTTCTGCAGTCCGCAATCAAGTGACCTTGACGTTTGCAATTATAACACGTCATTCCCGCAACTTGGCTATTATTAACTACATTTACTTGTTGTGGCTTTGTTTCATTTTTTGCAAAAACTTGAGTTAACACGGGATCAAGGTCAGGACACTTAGACATGTGTTTCTTTATCTGTTTATATACATCCAATTCCGTACTTGCAGGCGTTAACTTTTTATCAAAACACCGCACTAAAGCTTCAGGCAGCATAAGTGTCATGCAAGTTAAATACATTAATCGTAAAAAATCTTTCACGGAGATGTTATCTCTAGTAACCCAAGAGTAATTACCTAAAATAACTTGATATTCATTAAGACTATCGGCTATGAGAGCTGCTCTCTCAATAACATTAAGCCGAGTCATAGTGGCTTGATTAAGTGTATTTCTTAACGTTAATACTACATCCAAGGCTTCTTCACCCCCATAGACCGCGCGTAGCCTAACTTTGAAATCATCCCAGGTAATTGCTTCTTGAAATGAAACACCTCTTAAATACGCACTCGCATCTCCTTTAGAAAAATCTATAAAACTTTTAGCTTCTTGTAATTGTACAAAAGGGTTTACGATTTGTTTGGCATTTAAATGGGCATCGACGGATGAAATCCATGACTCCACATTCTGAGTCAAGAACCCATTAACCCGACCCTGAAAAGGAAGGATTGCTGATCGAGTATTTACAAGTGTCACAATCGGGAGGGGATTACCCTGTCCTGCTGTTGCGTTACTCGGTCCAGGGACTGGGCTCACAGGGGGCGTCATGTTTACGGTATTTCTTTTCCTATCTCTTCGACCCCTTGCAATTCTATCAAAATATCTATATGAATATAGACGTCCACTGCGTAAACGCATTAGCACTAAATGGTAAAGATTATAACAAAATTCCCCAAAACAATGATACTAATACAAAGATATTTCCCGAGAACTTCTGAAAGAAAACGGAATTAGCACAGAGAGAGAGAAAAAAATTCTAGATGAGAATTGGGAGTTGAACAGTTTCCTTTAATGAAAGGAAATAGAAGATTAGCAAACAACTCACCCCAGTAATAATGGACTATCGACTCGTGGTAACTACACCTCACTGCTCAAAACTGAAATGAATAAGAAAATTGTACTTAGCTTATATGGCGTTATGTGATGTCATCATTTCCTCTCTCTCTCTTGATGTTTGGGTGAATGTTTTCTGTCCGATTTCCTCTCTCTCTCTTGATGTTCGGGTGAATGTTTTCAGTCTAATTTCCGTTGAATGTAGTGCTTCCTGGATATGTTTTGTAAGCTTAAATGTCAGTCCTTGGTTTTCTTAGGATGTTGATTGAAGATCCAGTTCATCAGTTTGTATAACATTCATTTAATGTTTCATTTCTTCGATGGACTCTGATACTTAGTCAAAATTGTAGATTCATTACTGTTGATTTCCTGAAGATCTTTCTCTGGTTTTTAGAGTTTTATTCGCTGGTTCTTGAAGATTTTTCTCTGATTCTTAGAGTTTTATTCGCTGGTTCTTGAAGATCTTTCTCTGATTCTTAGAGTTTTATTCGCTGGTTCTTGAAGATCTTTCTCTGATTCTTAGAGTTTTATTCGCTGGTTCTTGAAGATCTTTCTCTGATTCTTAGAGTTTTACCGCTGCCACCATTTATTAGTGTGCTACTGTTGTTAACACACATTTGGGTTCCCTTCAAATGTCATCTAAAATGTGTTAAGTATTATAGTGGTATGTTACATCTTCAAGTAAAGTCAAGTAAGTTAACTTTAAAATGGTTTATTCTTTAAGAACAACAGTGTTAACATCTCCATCACAGGAGTATAGCTGGTTTGGTCGGATGACCATTCCGTATGACATCTTCCAGTAAACTACAACAAAAATTTCCCTATGCATGTTAAAGTTTGTTCAGCACTTAGGGATTAATGTAAACACCACATTAATACACGGAAGATACCCAGTTCCGTCCTCAGAGGCAACCTTTCCCACGGACTGGTTAGTGTTTACTCTTCATGAAAAATGTTACATTGCTGAGATATGGTATTCACATCCTACTATGATATGACTACAGCACTTCTCACACTAGCTTTTACTTCCACAATGACCTATTAGGTCATGTGTTTTAAACATATAATATATAATTATAACACACACACATATATATTTATATATATATATATATATATATATATATATATATATATATATATATATATATGTAAATATATATTCTTAATCATTTTAACTAGAAATATAGATAAAGGATAGTTCTTTGAAAATATTTTCTATAATTTATTTCAATAGAAAATCATATTGATTTATAAGAAAATAAAAAAATAAAAAGTTTTCTTTTCATAGAAAATGATAATCAAACCTATTACTAATGAGAAAATAGGGACAAGAACAAAATTGGAAATAAATCTGACCAATTCAATATATACTATAGCCATATACGTGATAATTTAAATGCTTGAATATATGACAGGTCTATTTAATTCAGCCAAATGCTAAAAAAACAGCTTCAGTTTTTTTAAATATGGCACTAAACATTTTCTTTGAGGCATGGGTTCCATAAATAAAGGACCATTAATTCCATCTGTAATTTGAAAAAGTTATGTATCCGTTTGGTACTCTGGATACTCCTCTACTCCTGATGCCTGTCAGTTGATCTTACTGGAATCAGTATGGACTGGCAGGGGTCACTTGCCTTATTTAGATAGGCACTGCGTATCACTAAGAAACTGGCTATCCTTTGATGAATCTAGCCAATGAATCCTCGAAGGATTTACTCAGTCTATGGAAAGCGAATATGAAAGAATTGCCCCCAGTCCCGGGCGTAGCGGGTTGCTAAGAAACTCCCGGTTTGTAAATACTAAAGAAAAATTGAAAATTGGTAATTGGAATGTTAGAACCATGAATCAAACTACGAAGTTACAGCTAGTAGAGAATGAATTTATGAAAATAGTTTGGATATCTTGGCCCTAAGTGAAACACGTTGTAAGGGGAATGGTAAAGAACTCTAAGACCAAGGCAATACATATATCTACTCAGGAGGAACAAACGAAGTTAGAAGAGAAGGGGTAGGATTAATGATGATGATACCAAGAGCAGAAAAGGCATTAACCAAATGGAGAGCTGTAGATAGCAGATAGTTACTTACAAAAATTAAATCAAAGCAGTGCAATATGAGTATTACAGTTTGCTATGCGCCAACAAATGATTCCCCTGAAGAAAGGATAGATGAATACTGTGAAGAACTGCAGAGTATAATAGATGAGAACCTAGAGAGATATGAAAATTGTGATTAATGACTTCAATGCTAAAGTTGGCAGGAATAATCAAGGGATAGAAAATGTGATGGGTGTTGAGGTTCTTGACGAAGTTGCAAATGAAAATGGGGCACATTTTATAAGTTATTGTTCAACAAACAATCTTGTTACTAGTGGTACTCTTTTCCAGCACAAGGAGATCCACAAATATACATGGACTTCACCATGTGGTAATTACAAATATCAAATAGATCACATAGCCATTGATAAAGAGAGAAGGAGGACTCTGAGATATGTAACAAGCTATAGAAGTGCAGATATTGGTAGTGATCACCAGCTCCTCATTACCACACAAATATTAAAACTGAAAGCACCCAACAGAAATGTAGAGAGAGTACCTAAGTTTGATACAACCTAAGCTTCCAGAGGATGAGCACAGAAATCTTTGTAACAATGTAGGAATCAATTTACAGTCTTAAGAGATGAAGTTTTGGGACATGCAGTTACAAGGAGAAAACCATGGATATCAAATGATACTTGGGATACTATAAAAAGAAGACGAAGACAGAAATTGATTTCTGAAAGTTTTCGAGGAAGTAATGAAAATTACAAGGCAGAGCATGCCAGGTATTTCAGTATCGATAGTGAGGTCAAAAGAAAAATCAGGAATGATTGGAGAGAATATTTAGACAGAAAAGCAGATGAGGCTGACAAAGCTAAGAATTCAGGGAGTGGCTTTGTTGTAGGAATTACTCATAGAATTATTAATGAAATATCCACGGGAAAATAGGGGAAGCAGCATATACCCATCAAAAAGAAAGATGGATCTGTTATAACAAAAGAAGATGAAGAAAGGTAACGTTAGATAGAACACTTTAGTGAGGTCATGAATAGGAAATACAAAGGGAATAATTTGATTGATATACTTGAAACTGATGAAGACCTTGATGTGCCCATGAATGAATTAGGTGTGTTTGAGGTCGAAGCTATTCTTAAGAAAAAAACTAAAAAGATGGAAAGCCCCTGGATACGAAGGAATAACTGCTGAGATGATATTGCCTGAAAATGAAGTGACTCCCAGACTACCTACAAGATTATTTTGTAGAATGTGGCGTGAAGAGGCAAAGCTAGGAGTCCTGGTGAAAATGACAAAAAAAAAGATCTGACTGATTGCAATCAGTACAGATGCATCACACTTTCGTCAACTGTCATGAAAATATATAGAATGCTCATTCTAAAGAGACTAGAGAGAAAGATTGATGAAAACCTGAGAGAAGAACAAGCAGGATTTAGAAAAGGTAGAAGTTGTACTGACCAAATTCTCATTTAAGACATGTGGTACAGCAATATGTAGAATATAGAAATCCACTTTTGATGGTATATGTGGGCCATGAAAAAGCTTTTGATTATGTGCTCTGGCATATTTTGTGGAGAGTCCTGAGTCATTATGGAGTTCCTCTCAAATATGTAAATTTAATTGTCTGTTCATGAGCATAGCAAATGCAAAGTTAATGTTAATGACGTCTTATCAATCGAATTTCCAGTGAACAGTGGAGTACTCTAAGGGAATGTGTTGTCACCTATGTTGATTATCCTCCTCATAGATTTTGTAATGCATAGATCGGTTGGGGATGATGGAGAAGGATTGGGCTGGATTGGTAACAGAAAATTAGCAAACCTAGAGTATGCTGATGACGCTGTCCTAATTAGCAGAACACTACAGGGCTTGGAAAGCTTGCTTACCAGAATGCATGAAAATTCACATGAGGTTGGGCTCGAGATAAATAGAAGAGAGACAGATGATGAGAACGGAATATGCAATGGAAGATGAAATATCTTTGGAAGGATAAAGGGTTAATGGGGTAGAATTATTTAAATATTTAGGAACTATGACATCTAATATAGGAGCTTTAGAATTTGAGTTTAATGAAAGACTGAAAAAAGCAAATCAGACGATGGCTAGGTTAAGTCAAATTTGGAAATCATGTCGCCTAAAATTACATATAATAATCAGCTATATATCAGTTTAGTGAGATCGGTGTTACTATATGGGCGTGAATCTTGGTATATTAATGAAACTCATTTTGTAGATTTGAGAACAGAGCCCTCAGAAGAATATTGGGTGTTAAATGACAGGACAGGATTAGAAATGAAACTAAGAGAGCTTACTCGAGCGCCATGTGTGGATGGGATCATGGTGAGGGGTAAATGGAGATGGTTTGGGGATGCTCTTTGCTCTCCCTAAGATATATTAGTTCACCAAACTTTCAACTGGCCTCCACAAGGCACTAGAAGAGTTGGAAGACCCAGGCCTACGTGGTTGAGGACTATAAAGCATGAAGTAGAAGATTGTGATTGGAGAAGTATTGAATAAAAAGTTGAAGATAGACACGACTAGCGAAATCTGATTGAGGCCCTTTGCGACAATAGGCATGGGAGATGATGATGATGATATGTGGCTTCAATCATCTAGCTCAAGGCGAGTCACTTAGCCTCCTTCTTCCTCTAAAAACCCGTTTGTTGCTCTACCAATGCAAAATAGTGGACGCTCCTTAATATCTTCCAAACTGATTTGAATTTCTTTTTTATTTCTTTTATTTTAGGTATAAATAAATCCTGATCATTCACTATCGGGACTATCCTAGCAGCTCAATTATCACTATTTATTACCCTGGTCAATTTAGATTTTTTTGCATTTACGGTAGTGTTTGCAGACACATTTTTTCTTAAAGAATCGAGAGATATTTGATTGCTTTGTATTTCCATTATTTGTCATGTTTCTCTCTCTCTCTCTCTCTCTCTCTCTCTCTCTCTCTCTCTCTCTCTTTGTGTTTTTCCTTTTATTTTTTTTCATTTCATCTTTTTTCTTAAATCTTCGATTGTATCCCTTTCTTTTGTAGGTAAAAGTATCTCTTTGATGGGTCGTTCATAGTATGAGGTAACATTGATAAAAATAAACTACAACTTAAGACGAATATATTTGATGGGATCAGCTTTGCCCCTCCTTGATGTATCTATTATATTGTTCACTCTAATGTTGCTGCATTTAACTCCATATCAAAAAGGCAACATGACAGTTATCAACGTGGACATTAGCAGGAACAGTGAAAATATATCCTATTTCAATTCCTGAAATTTTCATTTGGATATATGAATTATTATATGAACTATGTATATAGTAGAGTTTTTTTTTTTTTTTTTTTTTTTTTTTTTTTTTTTTTTTTTTAGCATTTGGGATGACACCCCTCTCGAGGATGTTACCGTGTTTTGGTCATTTTTTTTTTTTAAGGTTTCACCCCCTGAGTGTCTCCAGTATTAAATAACTTTTTGAAATTCATATCATAACCATCGAGCTAGAAAAAAACTTTTTTTTCAAATGTAACTCTTTACTGCACCCCTTATGTCTTACTTTAAATGGTTAGGATTATATATATGCAGATTTATACATGAAAGTATATTTGTATGCTCGAATACAAAGTTTTATGTACGTACATATTCATATAGTAAGGCAAAACTGGATAGTTTTAAAAGCCATGGTGAGGCAAAATGGTCAGGCAAACTTCTCACTTTTTTCTTGGTGAGGCAAAATTGGTCAATCTTGGATTAAGGACACAAAAAATTATGTAAGGGTATAATTTTTTTCTAGCATATTTATATTGATAGGGACCACAAATTGTCATAGTTTACCCAACTGAACGTTGGCGCTTAACGGAGATACAGACGTGTCCAAAATTGCCTCACTGTCAAAAATTGCCTCGCCTCTGAGATATTTTTTTTTTTATTGCTGAAATACGAGAATTTCTAATTCTTTGATGATTATGAAACAAGCCATTTTTATAGATGAGACCTCCCTCTCTTGAAGACATGTTTGGTATTTGGTCATAAATTATTAATATAGATTTTGTACAAAGGTTACAAAAGCTTTTGTCAATAATTTTGACTCTCAATGGCATAGAAATTTCAATTTACAAACAATCGGATATGTATATTCAATGGCTTTCACCAAGAAGCTTGACATTGGGATAAAAATTGACGATATACAGTAATAACAGTAACGAATATAGTGTTACATTCATTGGCTTTTGACGATTAAATTCAATGTAATCAGATAACAGTTACTGTATGATCTGGGTAGAACTAAACATAAAAAGGGAATTTATCCTTAATTGTTTGTGTGTTGCTTGCTGCTTGGGCAATACAAACTTCATACCAAACTTCATATTAATATCTTACATATGAGGAAAGTATATTATTAGAATGATGACTGAGAGGATAACTCCCTCTCGTTCGTTTGTGTGACCTTTCTGTGTTCTTAAAGCGATTGGTTTTTCGTTATTTTTCTCTAGGTACAGAATATGAAAAACAATATACTTTTTATTTATTCATAAAAATTAATACGATATCTTTCTTGATAGGGAATTTAATTCAAATGAAGAAGTAAATTATTTAGAATTCTTTACTTCAAATGAGAGACCCTCTTAGATCTTCTGTGATATATATATTTTTTTCAGGGTTGAATAACGTGAACTTACCAAATTCTCTAGTCACAGTGGATTATTGCCAAAGGCGTGTCAGAGAGAGAGAGAGAGAGAGAGAGAGAGAGAGAGAGAGAGAGAGATTATTTCATATAAAACAAAGTCCTAATGCTCCTAGTAACATCCTATAATAATAGGGCAGATTTTACAGAAGTAAGGGAATTAGATTTCTCATCAACGTCAATAAGACCTTCAATTCTTACATTTATCCTTTTAAGATATTATTGTGCCCGTACATACCTTTTATTCTTATAAACTTTTCATGAGACAAAGTAATGCTTTCAAAATGTGCAGTCTAGAGAAATCAATATTGGACCATCAACCGTCTAATCTAGCCCAGTTATACACTTAAAAAAGGCCGTAATTTTAATCGGAAATTTTTCGTAAATGACATAATGTTTCCAGCCGTATTTCAGAAAAAATACAGGCAACCGTAATTTTTACCACAAATCGTTATTATCTTTTTTTCTGGTTGGTGGTCGTAATATCAATCCTTTAGGTTAATAAATCTTTTTTTCAAAACGGTAAATGCCAGTCAACATCTATTCCAGGGTTTTCACCATAATTTTTTTTTTTCTAATAGTGTAAGCAGGGCTGGATTAAGTTATTTGAGGCCCTAAGCACTTAAGACTTTGGTGCGCCATGCATATATATGTAATTCAAAATATAAACATAATGAACCACTCAGAATTTTATTGATCGAAAAAAAATAGTATTATATAAAAAAAAAACAATTATTTCTGTATACTTTCACTTTATTTCTTTAACTTAATAAACCAAATGAGAGTTTATCCATCGAAATAAAAAGAATCTGGCAATATGAATTAAAACTTTTAATTTTTTTGCATATTTACTCTCAAATTTGGAAAGATTCCTCCTGATTTATCTTATTATATAATAAACCAAAAGATTATTTATTCATCGAAATCAATGTTAATTTTTTTTATACTTTCACTAAATTTTGAAAAGGTTTCTCCTGCTTTTTTTAACTGCAACGTCTAATAAGATCCTGAAAACTGATCTTATATAGCAAAATTCTTCTATTCTTCATAGAGATAAGGCATCCAGTCTGCCTTGTTGCATAGTTGTTCTGATGGAACTTTTAATATGCTTCAACTGAGAAAATGAATGTGCAGCTAAACAATTTGTGACCATTAATATAAAAAATATACGAAAGCCAATGTCTCCATTCGGAAAGGCAAACTCAATGTTATCATCTACAAGTATTTTATAAAGTTCAGCTTGATTGAATCTTGTTTCCACTTTTTTGTTTCACCGAATATATGACATATATATGAATGGAACTGCTGAAGCTAAGCTGAGAAGGTATTGTTGAAATCCTGTAGGTAAGCATTAATATGCTTTCGACAGCACTGAGAAAACCTTTCAATGTTAAATAGATGAAGGGACATTACTAAGAACCGAAAATATCTCTGCTATTTCTTTAAATATCTCTCCTCTCTCCCATCTGAGTTTCAGTTATTTCAACAATTGTATGAAATGTGGTGATACGAAATTTAGATCTGGCCTTTGGATAAACTGCGTCTCCGTCATTGTATACCTTCTTTCTGATACGTTTTCAAGTTAATTGTAGCTGCCTTGTCTTTAAGGGTTCCACTTGTAGAAAGATTTCTACTTTATAGGCCCAAATTATTTGTTTTAAATATTTTTTTTTCATATTTTATGTAAAACCTATCGAAATTCTATTTTTGCAAAGCCTTTTGAAATAAACTCTTAAATATCTTTAAAATTGAGTATTTCAGAACATTTCCATCAAATATCACGTAGGAAACCTCAAGCCGATTTTTTTTAGAAAAAGATTTTGTTAAAAATAACTTGATGCGGAATCCCAGAGAAACGTTGAAAAATATGCCATAGCTAAACCAAGCATAAAATTACTAAACCATTGCAATATAATTGTAAGATATGCCATATCTGAATAAGGCATAAAAAATTTATAAATTTCTTTAAAGGTATGACCTCACCTTAATATTGTATGAAGCAGCTAAGTTTCAGCTGGTTGAATGTGGCCGTTTTAAATGATTTAACAGCCGAAACACACTAAGCGTTACGAAGAGGAACTTGACCACTTCCGACGGTGCCAACATCTACACTTCATGTGAGTTTCCAACCGCTTTCACTACTGTGTCTGCAAATAGATTTTGCTTTATTCTCCCGCAAATTCACCGGTAACCTTAGCAGTGCATGAATAATGAATCTGTGGTGATTACCTTATCTTGATGCCCGAAGCACTTGCTTATTTTGCTTGATGGTTAATCCGGCCTTGATTATAAGCTTGAATAAAGAAAAATCTAACTTTCTCCACAGGAAAAAAAACGAAAAAAAAAACGAATTATATTAAGGCAAAGTCGTAAACGAGAAAGATGTTCTGATGATCGGACGTCTGCACCAAGGACCCCCTTTGTAAGGACCACTTCCGGTGAAAGGGAATGATAGACTATGGGGAGGATGGAATGGCGGAAGAGGTGCATTGATACCAGGGAGGTAATCAACCCTTCTACAATAAGAATGTGATTATGGCATAAGTGGACCTGTTATAAAAACAGTTAAGGTATTCAATGGGGTAATGAGGCAACTGATTTTGTATTTGCATGTGGACAACAAGAGAGAGAGAGAGAGAGAGAGAGAGAGAGAGAGAGAGAGAGAGAGAGAGAGAGAGAGAGAGAGAGAGAGATAAATCTTTGGATGCTTACTAATGTCGTTTGAAGCTGTTTTTGCCTTTGACGGGACATTCCAAATGAAGATGTCCTGGAGGGAGAATAACTTTTCCTTGATTGCAAGAAATTTCAGCGTTTTGCTGAAAGGAGTCATTGGTGGTTTCTTTTCATATGAAGATTCTTTGAATTGACAGATAAATTTATACAGTCATAAACTAGACAAAAGTGGTAGTGGCAGTAATAGACCAGCAGCAGAGGGCTATGACCACTTCCTGAAGATAATTTTTTCTTTTTTTTATTTATCTGGTTTTGGGTGGGTGTCAAAATGCTACCCATGTGGAAATTGAGAAAAATGAGAAATCCAAATTGTTTGCTGTGAAATTTTAAAAATATGTGTAACGTTCTATCTCCACAAGTAATTATGATAGAATGTCAAATGATATGTCTAATACTATTATTTCAGGTATAATGAATGTTATACAAGGTTTACCTTGATGATAAAAGTGTGACTGATCCTTAAAGTTTAGGAGGGTGGCCAACAATTTTTATTTTTATTTAAACGCTCAAAACATGTATAGGGATTACTAATGAAATGAAGACCCTAAGGGTTTTATGCAACTTTTTATTTTTAATATAAAATCCAAGAGGAGTCAAATAATACTGGCTTGATCACTCGTAGCTGTTACCTGGAATAGGTTTGTCAATTAACCAGGTATTACAAGAGAAATATCCGGATAATTAGCTACATTACTCATGACAGTTTTCAGATTCAAATAAGTGCAAGTTTACATGTATTTGTGCGCATTTTTTAAACATTATCTGTATATTGTTAAAATTTATTTTGATAGTTGTATAGACATCCAAAGTTATTCATTCAACATTGTATTCATGAAAGTTTCATTAATGTTTACGATTCAATCACCGTCCTCTGCGTTCTCAACATCTTTATTTCGTTCATTCTAGCATTCATCTCCTCCATGACATACACAGAATAATGTACAGGGCATGCTGGTACTACTGCAGTTGCATCTTTGTATTTTGCATGACGCTTGGCTTTGACAAGAACATCATATGAGTTTGAGTAGATCAAGGGGAGCCAACAAGGTTTCTGATGGGACAGCAGTCGGACTGAGAGTAGTAGATCGATCCTTCAGAGACCAATCATGTGCCCTTGGGTCCAGCACTGGGGGTGGGGGCTCCAAGGCACTCTTCCAGGTGCTTAATGAACATGAGCTCAAGCAACATTTTCTGAGAAGGACTTGGTAGTAAGAGGTAAGGAACAGATTCACTCCAGTGGCATTATTTCTGCCAAATTTGGATTGTACTAATTTTTTTTTGCTTGCGCCTCTGTGATTCTCTACGAATGCACTGATGTCCAAGATGGCAGAAGTGCAACGGTAAGACGGATATTTCTGTGTCATCTGCCATTTTTGTCTTGCAGTCTAATGTACGCCCTTGCTGTCAGCCTATCTGTATTGAAACCATTATATTCTGGACAATCCCCAGTTTTATTATGTTCTTGAGGAATGCGAAATCTTTTCCATCAGCGAGCCTTCACGATACATTCTGGCACATACTAAAGTAGTGAGGACAGTGATGAAATATGCACCTGTGGCATGGCTAGATTCTTTTGACCATAGTAAATAGAGAACTGGTTGTCAATAGCTCCTTGGATGGTTTCACTGATTTCATGTCTCTATAGTCGACTGATGACAGTATCAGGTGATCAGGTGCTGGATAGTTGTCACAAGTTAGATGCATGGTAATTATTTGTAGAGAATATGTGGAAGTCTTTCCATTTGGTGAAAAAATGTCAGCATCAAAGTTGTCAGGCACTACTTGCATCAACCCATGACTTGCATTTGAGATTCCCTGTTAAGCTAGATTTTGTGATGCGGTAATTGTACATATGGCTTGCTACCTCTTTAGAATTTCTCAGAAGTATGGTGAGTGCTTTTTGGAGAGCGGTTGGGCCATTGTTAACAACACTTGTGATGATGTTACCGAGCAAAAACCTTGCAGCGATTGGTCAAACATCCTCATTTATTGTTAATATCTGGCATGCACTCCTTTCTAATTTGTTTACTAACTTTATATACAAATCTTCCTAAATCTTCTTCGTCGTTATCATTCCAAATCTTCATGGTAGCTGCCGTGTTAGCTCTGAATGTAATGTAATGGCAATATCTGACGAAGTCAGAACAAGTAGTCTATGCCAAAGTGAAGACTCAACTCATTTACAAGATTTACACGATTTAATGTAAAATCAATATACAGTACCTTGTGTACTGCTGAACCAGTTCAATTAGTTCCAAATGCTGCTTTTGTTCACAATACAGATTAACATCTTTGATGACAAGTTCTAGCATTATGTCCACGTCCCCAATACTGGTACTTTGGGTGACGGATGATTCAAGATTGTTGTGCTAGCATTCTGTTTGCAAAGAATCCACTCATGGGGTCTCTGTGATAACGAACTTCCTCTGCATGCAAATCACTCAGGGCACCTGGTATCTGATAACTCACCTTATCTGCCAACTGCACACCTTGGTCGTTGCATTTTTTCTAGAAAATATAGTTTGTTTTGTTGACCACTTTGCGCTCAGATTTTGTAGATTGGCTCATATATGCAAGTCACAATATATCTGGGTGTTTGTCACCTTTCTTTGTTTTAAAAATGCCACAGCATAAACAATGGAGATTGAATTCAAACTGTGTTGCAGATGGATGTAACTGTTTTGCTGGAGTTGAATCATCCTCTTTGTTGCTTCTGTCTCGATGAAACATAAAAATGAAAGGTTTGTTTTAAAAGTGTACCTCGTCACACAGTTTTTGTGGTATTTAACAATGAGGTCTAGATTTAGTTCAATCTGATGTTTTAGTTCAGTAAACATACAATCATTGTATGTCGTAATAGTTCAATTATGCTCTGTATTCTGGCTGATCCTCTATTTGTGGAACATGTGATTTTGTCATCACAATCCTCTCCACACCGGGTCTTGAAAATGCACATCTCTTCCATTTTCAACTAAACCTACAATGCTAAAAGATATTGTTAAATATTGTTAACTTTATGTTAAGATTATTATCTCTTCTTATCTCGGTTATAGTATCTCCATAACTAGTTTGGTTTCTCTACTATTGAGCAATGTTCTCTATGCTGAACTTTCTTGACAGGTTTTTCTTGACCATTGTTAACTATACTGGTATCGCTCGTGTTAGATTTTCCTTAACTATGTCTGTACCAAGTTTAGACTTTCCTCTATATTGGTTTCTCTTATTGAATTTCCGGTTCCTTAAATAGGGTACTTATTGCTACGTGAAAAAAATCATTAAATGAAAATATCATACGCATGATTTTTTAGCTCCTTTTTAACATTTAATTATATACATACCATAAACATATCACTAATATAATTTCTGAATACGTATCAATAATGATTGCATTATACCCATATTTAGTCGCCGGAATATGACTCTTCTCAATATTCAAGTAAACATGGCGACCATCTGGAATTTTCAGGACCTTATTCTTATTCTTATCATCAAAGTAACTCTCGTACTGCCTTCCTTGTACCTGCAAATACAGAAAACGACATATTACTTGACATTCTATCACAATTACTCATTAAATTATAGCGTTTCACAGATTTTTTTAAAGAATTAATGGCGACCGTTTTGGATTGTCTCATTTCTCTCAGGTCCCCAAGGGTGACATCTCTACACCCACCCAGATATTATTATATAAATACTCTAGAATATAGATGCATAATCATCATTGAAAAAAAAAAAAACTTAATAAATCGGAAAGGGGAAGGGTAGAGATTTTCCTGTCTGCTGCTGAATTATAATTGCCGAGAGGAGGGATGACCCTGCAAGAATTTATGAACTGGAGTTGCTGAATTAAACGTTGGGTAATAAATAAACAGATCAGAAGCAGGATATCTTGAACTGTATTTTTATTTCAAGCAGCCAGTTTTAGTTTCAATAATAATGGTTTTTATTCTTAACGCCTCATTTAATGATTTTAATCATAATAATAATGATAAATCGAAAAACAACAGTAATTTAAATAATCTTAATAATAATTATTAAACATACATATATAAATAAACAATAATGAGAAAGCCTCTGTAAACACTCATATTTGTGGAAACAAATTTAAGCTAATTACATATTTCATAATATGTGGAAAAACTCTATCAGTGTAACTCCAAAGGTCATTGTTTGAAATCCCTTTTATACACTGAGCGATTTATTTCGTATGAAAGTATCACAGAATGTGAGCTCGATTTACAACGAAACATTTGTATCAATAAATCAGTTTTCTTATCAGTTCGCTCCCGCTTGGCATGTAATGTATATATATATATATATATATATATATATATATATATATATATATATATATATATATATATATATATATATAATATATATATATATATATATATATATATATATATATAATATATGTATATATATATATATATATATATATATATATATATATATATATATATATATATATCACATACACTGATTATATTGCGTGATATTTTCGTATTATTTCACCAATCATCATTAATAGGTGTTGTGACATGTTAGGCTATGGATATGAAGTGTGATATTTTGTGGACTGTCCTGGATATTGGTTGGCTTTGGTACGTTGTTTAGAATTATAGTGTTGTTTGTCTCATCCAGATATTTATGTTGGTCTTTCCACAATAAGATTGTTATTCCGCTCACGATCAGAGATTATCTTGACAGATATAATTGTATTGCTACAATGGAGATATCTCAATTCAGTCTTTATTATAATTCCTTATTCGGGGATATAATCTCTGTGAAAAATTTGAATTTTGTCGTAGAGGAAATTTTTATGATGAATAAAGGAAGAGAATTGTTGACTCCGCTGTCATAATCTCTATAGATAAAGTAAATTTGAAAGGTGTTTTATTATAATCTGGACCATTTGTTTGTGATAGAAGCATTTCGTTGATAAATCTTTTTTTAGAAAACAGTCTAACATCGCATTCACGAAATTAGGTTAATAGTGTTATTACATGTATATTAGAATACTAATCTTACATTATATCCCATTCCTTGTTTTCTATTAGTTTTCGTCTGCGATTGAAGTGTGTGTCAGATGGTTTAGGAATTGCGGTATTTTGATAATTGTATATGTAGAGGAATGGAATAGCTTTTGGAATCATAAAAGAACATGGTGTAAGCTGTATTATAACATTACACGGTAAGAAATCAGTAGAATAAATTCATCCAATAATACTCAGGAGTACATGGTGTCAATTGTGTTTCCTAAATGACTCAAAAATTGTTGAGCAAATCCATAACTATTCTTCAATGAAATAAGACAATGATGTCGACATTAACTAGAGAAATTCAGAATTGAATAAAAGTTATCTAGTGTATATCAAAGCATCAGACTAATGAGCAATGGGATGATGGTCTCCGGAGGTTTTGCAGAAGATGAAATGGAATAAGCATTTTCGTCAATGAGTCATTTAAATAAAAAACTGTAATAGATTTTTGATTGATTTTAGAAAACGGAAATGTTTCTTTAAGGCTGAAAGCTCAAGACCTGAGAACTAGACTTTGCAAAAGAAATCCATTTGGGTTTGAAACGGAAACTTTGATCTGATTTTTAACCATTAGGTATATAACATTAAGTGGATAATCAGATGAAAAACATTATTGATTTAAAACCTTTCGGAGCTTAATATCTATCTATCTATCTATCTATCTATCTATGTAAATATATATATATACATATATATATATATATATATATATATATATATATATATATATATATATATATATATATATATATACTGAATATATGCAGTCACAGAAGGTATACCGATAATTGGATTCCCGTTAGCTTACAAGACAGACAGACATTCGAGAAAACCTGGAATAATATCTGGCAATGAATATACGATTACTTCACGTGAATATCCTGGGCTCGGATTAAGAGTGAATTTTCATCTCTCGTTATTTGGCGAAGGAAGAACTGTCATTCAAATAAAAAAAAAACGCATAATTTGAGAAGCAATCTTTCACGTCAAGCCCAGGATTATGAAGAAGTGTTTACTCTGACTGACACCAGAAATTGGACGCCGCACGGAAAGAAAATAATTTTGTAAACTATAATAGGCCGCATGCAAATTACAGCGCTGGAAATTCAGCGTTTATTTTAGTGCTGGAAGGCTGAATGGAGTGGAAGAGCACTGCTTTTCAAATGCGGTCTGCTTCTCCATGGAACGCCAGCTTTGGTAGAAGCAAATTTTATTATAGTTGGACTGACCAGAACGTTTTGAAGCAGGCAACTGTGGTAATCGTATAATCTCTTTTGTGTCTGCATGAAAAATGAACATATTTAATAAACATACACACACACACACACACACACATATATATATATATATATATATATATATATATTTATATACATACATATATATTTATATATATATATATATATATATATATATATATATATATATATATATAAATATCCAAGTTTTCTCTAGATATTGAACGACAAATAACCTGTTAAGATCAAATTTACTTTAATGTCGAAACTAGATTACAATTTAATAAAAGATTTTGAGTAGATTTATGTCACTAGAATCATTTGATTTGGTCTAGTTTGACTACTTCTTATTATATCTTATTAATAAAGCTAAGTCAGTTTTTCTTATTATTCGGACGTGTGAACACTCATTATGGCAATGGATTACCTTTTTTCTCTTTAGAGTTTGGATAGGATCATCAATAAGAACAATTTCTGCCCATTGAAGCGTTCATTTGGAATCGAAGGAAGAATGAGTATTTTTGTAAGGTATGCTGCGTTTGTAATCGAAAGGAGGCCAGGAGTAATTGCATAAAAATCATATATCTTTTATGGTCACTGATGGATACAACTCACAAGTTATGAAACCGGAAAAATAGAAGTGTAATGAGACTACTAAGAATAACTGGCTTAATATATATCTATCTATCTATCTATTTATTTATCTATCTATCTATCTATCTATCTATCTATCTATCTATATATATATATATATATATATATATATATATATATATATATATATATATATATATATATATATATATATATTCCCTGATGCCGAGGTCGGTAAGAGAACTTAGACATTATATATCAAAATATATGGCTCATGTGAATATGAAAAAGCATGTATAAATGTGCAAAATTCATCATACACACACACACACACACATACATATATATATATATATATATATATATATATATATATATATACATATGTATATACATAAAGAACTTGTCATTTTTCGGCATGCTTGTTTTATTTTAATTCTCAACTCTCGATTTGCACTTCATTTAGGCTTACAAGTAGAATTTAAAGAGAATTATAACTCCTGGAGACCATAAATAATCATAATAAAATGTATATCACGAAAGGCGATGATGGAAATAAAAACGATATACTTAGACATATGTGCTAATTGTTATTTGATGCTACTAAGTATAAAAGTTGAGGATGATAACTTCCCTTATTTAAGTAATTTAACATTTCGAGAGGAGCAGAAAATAAATTTTGAATTATAAAGTTCTTAATTTTTTTTAATTGCTGTTGCTGTATACATACACTGTAATTAAATTCGTAAACCGGGGAATACCCAAGTCCAACAAAATCTATTAATTACAAATTATCCAAATATTTAATCAATTTAGTTTCTCAGCTTCTAGGCCCCATTTCCTCTTCACATATAAGAAAAAATCTCTGTGATAAATTGCACAATATGAAGTAAACATCAAACTACAGACTGCTAGTTTTGATGTTTCTTTATTGTTAAGTAACCAAAATATCTGTTGATGACGTATCGGATTTACCTTAACAATAATTTATATAATAAAATTTTATTAGAATTTCAATGAACAATTATTTGGGATGGCGATGGGCAAACCTCAAGGGGTTATTTCACCAAGAAATCTTCCGGAGAGACTAAGCTGCCTCTTAGAATGTGGCTTAGTTTTCGCAGGCCTTATGATGCCGACGGTTTGCCAAGGGTTGGTCAAGCCTTGGTCTCCCGTGGTTGCACATGGTTGGGGTATGGTCTGCTAAAAAAAAATATCCTGGCTCTTTATTCTGGGGGTTATTCCACTAAGATATCTTGCTGAAAGACTGATTAATCTGATTTACCAAATTCAATCAACGACAACGACCGCCATTTTCCTTTAGCAAGATCAATCTAAGAGTAAGGTGAGGGTCAACGGGGGAAGGGGGTGGGCGTTCTTGGTGGCTATCAGTCTGTGCCTGTTCTTGAAGAAGTTTCATTCCACGTAATATGCACAATTCCCCATATTACAATAATGCAAAGTCATCCAGTAATTCTTTCGTAATCAATTGATAGTTTTTGGTATCTCAATGGTGAACTAGAAGCCACTTCTATCTTCCCTGTGCCTTATTATGGAACCGTCCTGAGGATTGAGCGTTAAGCTTTTTGATAAACAATTCCGGGTCTTCCACATATACATTATGCTTCGGGATGAAATCTATACTACGTACTTTATCAGTTATGTCTTGGTATCACATTCGTCCTTTGAAGTTCAACTGGACGAGAGGTGATGTTGATTTTAATGATATTAGATACTGACTTTACGATTGTTTTTCATCTGTTTCCAATAGCAGAATGTCACTGCATTGCTTTCACCATAACTGTTATTGTTAAATGAAATCTAATATTAGTATTATTATTATCATTATTATTATTATTATTATTATTATTATTATTATTTTTATTATTATTATTATTAGTATTATCGTTATTATCATTATTATCATTATTATTATTATTATTATTATTATTATTACAAGGTAAGCTACAAGCCTAGTTGGAAAAGCAAGATGCTATAAGCCCAAGGGCTTCAACATGGAAAAATAGTCTAGTGGGGAAAGGAAACAAGGAAATAAACGCACTACAAGAGAAGTAATTAACAATGAAAATAGAATATTCTAAAAACAGAAAGAACATTAAATTAGATCTTCCATATAAAAATAATTAAAACTTCAAGAAGAAAAAAAATGGAAGAGAAATGATAAAACAACGTGCCTGGGTGTACCCTCGAGCAAGAGAATTCTAATTCAAGACAGTGAAGGCTATGATACAGAAGCTATGGTTCCACCCAAGACTAGAATACAATTGTTTGATTTGCAGTGTCCTTCTCCTAAAAGAGCTGCTTACTCTAACTAAAGAGTCTCTTCTACTCTTACCAAGAGGAAAGTAGCTATTAAGCAATTACATTCCAGTAGTTAAGGCCTTGAGCGAAGAAAAATTGTTTGATAATTTCAGTATTGTTAACTGTATGAGGACAGAGGAGAATATGGAAAGAATAAGCCAGACTATTCTGTGTATGTGTAGGCAAAGGCAAAATGAGCCTTCACGAGAGAGAGGGATCCAATGTAGTACTGTCTGGCCGCTCAAAGCACCCAAGAACTCTCTAGTGGGAATATCTCAATGGTTGGCTGATGCCCTGGCCAACCCATTACCTATTAGAGATTTTTCTCATAAGATTCCTAATGATACTATTGGGAAAGCAATCATCCTCCGCTCGTTGAGGATCTCTCTAATTCCTAGAGTGAGTAAATCCTGTTGTAAGTATAAGAAAGGGCACAACTCATGTAAGCTCTATTGGCTGACTTCATGTATTGCACGGGGATATAGCTGGCACTGTTAAAGCATTACCAAGTGCTGGTAGGGTTAATGTATTCAATGGTGTTAATGTTATCGCCTTGAAGTTTTCGGCGAATGTCCAGTAAGGGAAGATGATCGATGACCCTTTCAAATTGTGAAATGAAGATCAGAATTCATTTAAAAATTATTTTCGAGTTGTTAGAAGAAGGCCTTATTTTCATCCTCATTAAGGTTTTATTGCCATACCTGATAGACTATGGGGGTAAATATTTCTCTTAGGACTTCTTCGTGATGACCACCTTCAAAGGTGATACATCAAGCTCCTGACCATCTGAAAACTCCACTCCATAGTGCAGATGGCTAAGAGAGTCTTTATGGTCTCCTTGTGATGTCAGGACAGAGTGAGGCCTTAAAGTCTATGGTCCTTTTTTCAAGAACCTGTTTACCGTGAAAAACGGAACACGAATTTTTCATATCAATTGGATTAATACATACAATACATTACAGTAACTCTGTATCCTATTCCCAGTTTTCCCTAAAATGCAAATTTATGAAAGAAAACACTAAGAAATGTTATTCATTGTAAACAGGGTGGGATGCGAGAAATTTCAGCGCCTATCATGAGGCATGAAGACATTTTTAAGTGTACAGACATTGACTTCTTTTAGCTCTGACACAGGACACTTATGATGATGCTTTAGTCAACCCATATACTCATTATAGAAACAACAACTAACCCTAACCACTAAACTCGAAGGCTTCTCATAACTAAGAATTCTGGACACCCATAACATTTGCCAAAATAGTCAAACAATCAGTTTTGGTATAACAGACTTGTTTCTTCTTTTACTTTCCATTGCCATATAGCTGTTTCTTATTTATTTCAACCTTCTTTCTCCAATGACAGTTAGTTCTTTACTCTTGCGAGGAACGGATATGCCAGATATTTTAACATATAGGGTTTTGGTAGCCTATTGGAAACGTCCCTGCCTGGCATTATGCTGGACTAGGATTTGAGTTACGCTCAAGCTTGATAGTTTCTTGTAGCGTCTATCACCTCATCCTTGTGAGTTAAGGATGGGGTATTGTAGGGGTGTATAGGTTAACCTGCTGACTCACCGTAATCCTAGCATGGGTGGAGAGAGGTCTTGGACGCCGATCATATGTAAATATGGTCAATCTCTATGGCATTGTTCTGTCTCTAGGTCATTGTCACTATCCCATATCTCTACCATTCCTGAAAACCTTTAAACCTTTTGGAGTATTACTACAAGATGACGTTTACCTTTAGTCTTTCATCAATGCTTTTAGTCTACAGTTGGGTATCTCCCAAGTTGTCCCATTTATACACTGAAAATTTCTTAGGTCATTTGCTAAAGCTTCTATCTAATCAATCAATAGGCTTTCAAAGGAGCACTTTTACTAAGTTAATCTTTGGACTGCCTGGTATGTCACAAACTATGTACTTCATTAGAAGTGAATTTGGGCACATCCTGCTTTCCCAAATTTTTTTAAATGCTCCATATCAGGTACAAAAACATATCGGAAATGTTCGAAAAGTAAAACTTTTAGCACATGATATGAGCCAAAGCGCTTTCGTAAGCTTCAGAAGAGTCCCAATTTGCAATTTGTAAATGTAAACATTAATTAAGAAAATTGATCAGGAGAAAATTACCAGTATTTTCCTAAAAATTTTGTACTGCTTCTGGTTCCCCATAACCATAAAGTCTCTTTGTAGAATGTTGCCTAATATTAGTCACAAAGGAACTTGTTTGACAATGGTAATCAGCTAATAAGATTTTCTGTCATTTCTTTTATTGTTCTACTTTATATTTTATCTTAATTACCGGATTCCATTGCCTGTAACTCTCTATTCATTCTACCCTGAAGAAGTGTGTATCAACATGCACGGAAACATAAGCACTAAAGTATTATTATTTCATACTGGCTTTTGTTGTATATTAAGTCACATGACCCTTTTGATAGAGCATTATATCTCTCTATCTATCTATCTATCTATATATATCGAAATGCTGTTTTGTTTGACCTTCCTTTTCTGTTTTATCACCGATCTCATCAGGATGTTTTTCTTTCTTTAAGTGACGGAAGAAATATTAGAAACATTGGTGATAGAGAAACTGAACTTTGATATATTCACTTGAAGTTGTTGCTTTCAGTTATAGTAAAGGGCTTAATTTTTAGACCCCAAAGAGAGTATAAAAACTTACTTTTAATGGTGGATTTTCAGCACCTGAAGTGGCAAATTATTAGAAGCTCCAACAGACGTTTTGAGATATGTATGCAACATACAGTAAATTCATTTTCAAACGAAAACGATATTTTTTTCACTCATTTTCTATGTTAAAATACTGTGTATGTTAAAATATTGTAACTACCACCTATTCTGAAAAGGAAGTAATTGGAGAAGATCTCCCTTTCCGTTCGGGGATTCAAACCCAAGAGTACTGAAAAAAGGAAGCTCCTTAATGGGTAAAACAGAAAAATGAGAGCATAAGTGCACTTTAAACTGTTGTACTGTTAATTATAGTAACGATCTGGGGATAATATTGTCAGGAGTATCCTTTTTACACCAGATCCTTCCCTGATGTCAGAGTGAATAGAACACTGATTAGGTCAACAATCATGGTTTTTTTTTTTTTTTTTTTTTTTTTTTTTTAAGCAGGAAAATAAGATAAGTTCGCAATGTCCAAATAGTGTACATTGGTAAACTTTCCCTGTTCATCATTGCCTTTATGATTTGTTGTATTTCGAAAACATTTATTCAGTCTGGATGTGGATGAAAGTGATTGCGTGTCATTTCTAGCATTCGCCTGAGCAATACAGACAGAAACCTTTTTCCCCTGTACGTACCAGTAATATTCCCAAAACGTTTTCCAATATCCCGTTGCACTCATCTGAGGAACGAAGCGCCCTGTTTATTTCGGGATGCCTTTTTTGCTCGTTTACTTTTAATTTATCCACTGTTTTTTTTATACTGGAATAATATAAACATACAGTTAATGAATGTAATATAAGAGAGGGTGTATATGATAACATGCTGGTAATCTCCAAGTTTGGATTGGCCGTCGCAGAATTCCACCTTCATCGGTGGGCTTTATAGCGGCCAGTGGCGAGAGAGGTTAGGCTTAGGGTGCATTACCCACAGACCAACAATTAGATCTTCTCCATACATTAAGGCAGACTCTTTCCGTTTACAGAAAAGGGTTTGTTATTTGGGTGGAACCCGAATGCAAATGATTACATGGATGCACATTGGGTTTTATACCTTTGAATGAAACGATGTCAATATCATTATCATTATTATCATTATTATTGTTACTAGCTAAGATACAACCTAATTTTGAAAATGGGATGCTATAAGCCCAAGGTCTCCAACAGGAAAAAATAGCCCAGAAAGGAAAGAAATTAGAAAAAAAGTATATGGAGAGTAATGAATAATAAATATAAGATATCTTGAGATCAGTAAAAACGTTAAAATAGATCTGCAAATATTGGCCTATTGAGAAAGTCTTTTAAGATTTTCGGTGATCAATCTATTATGAAGTGTTTCAATTCTTTCATTCTACCTTGTTTTGAGTATTGTTCTCCTGTTTGGTCTTCAGCTGCTGATTCTCATCTTAACTTGTTGGACAGAAACTTACGGTCTATTAAATTTCTTAATCCTGATCTAGATATTAATCTTTGGCACCGTCGTTCAATTAGTTAATTATGCATGTTGCATAAGATTTTTCATAACTCTGACCATCCTTTACATTTCGATCTCCCTGGACAATTCTATCCTGTTCGTAATACTAGGCAGGCAGTTAATTCTAATAGCCAGGCCTTCTCCACCATGAGGCTCAATACTACGCAGTACTCTAGAAGTTTTATTCCAGCTGTTACCAAGTTGTGGAATGATCTTCCTAATCGGGTAGTTGAATCAGTAGAACTTCAAAAGTTCAAAGTTGGAGCAAATGCTTTTTGTTGACCAGGCGGACATGAGTCTTTTTATAGTTTATATATGGCATATTTGTTTTTGACGTTGTTAATAGTTTATATATGACATATCTGTTTTGACGTTGTTGCCTATTTTAGAATGATTTATTGTTAATTTGTTCTCTTCATTTATTTATTTCCTCATTTCCTTTCCTCACTGGGCTATTTTTCCCTATTGGGGCCCCTGGGCTTATAGCATATTGCTTTTCCAACTAAGGTTGTAGCTTGGATAGTAATAATAATAATGATAATAATAATAAAAATATAAACGAAGAAGGGAAACTTAGGCCAGCCTGCTCAACTTAGAAATACTCGCTTCAAGTTTGAACTTCTGAAGTTTAACTGATTACACTGCCTGATTATTAAGATTATTCCACAATCTGATCACAGGTGGAATAAACTATCCAGAATACTGTGTAATGTTGAACCTTATTATAGAGAAGACGAGACTGTTATAATCAACAGTATATCTAGTTCTACATACAGGAAAATACAGTCTGGGAAGATAGAAATGCAAAGGATAGTCAGAGTTATGAAAAATATTATGCAATATACATGAAGAACTAAATCAATGAGGGTGCCAGAGGTTAATATCTAGTTCAAGAATAAAGAAATTATAATGCTAGTCAGCAGCTGAAGACGAGACAAGAGAACAATAGTTGAAACAAGGTAGAATGAAAGTCTTAAAACATTTCTTGATAATTGATTGTTCACCAAGAATGTTAGAAAAACTCTCTGAAAATTTTGTGCAATTGGAGAAGAAACAGACGGAATTTTGCTTTTCAAAAGTATATTTGCCATCAAAAATCAAAGCTAAAGTTCTAAGAGCTGTAGAGTTCAAGGAACATTATCAATGTTGAGATCCCGAGTTTTAAGAGCCACTTCTCTCGACATCCTTACAGTCTTACTTTGATTATTATTAGGGTTCAACTTCAATCCCTCTAATATATACCACACACTAGGATATAGAATTGAGGCTAAAAGAGTAGCATCATGTGCATATGATACAAGCTTCTTTTCTATGAAAAAGCCAATATAAAAAATAATAGGGCAAGAACACTACATTGAGGAACATCAGATATCACTTTCCTATACTCAGTATGGTGCCCACCAACAACAACTTATATATGATCTCTTAGCGTAAAATTTCAATAGTGATGTTAAGGAAAGACCCAACTGTTCTGAACTGGTTAAGTTTGAAAAAAGGATCTCATGATTAACACGGCCAATGGCAAGATGAAAATAAGAGTAAATCATGTGAATTTCCGGTCATACTCAATCGATTTTATAAAACATTTAAGAGATTGTTAAAAAGGTATCATATGTTCAAATACCTTTGCTAAAGTCAAATTGCAAACAGAGAACATATGTTTATTTTCAGAATATCTATTTAGACGTTATGCCAAAAGATGTTAACAATTTTCAGATAATATGGGAATGGAAATTGGGCGGTATTCAGCAAGGGTAAAGGAACAGTGAAAATATATTCTATTTCAATTCCTGAAATTTTCATTTGGATATGTGAATTATTATAGGAACAATGTATATAGTAGAGTTTTTTTTTTTTTTAGATATTTCTAGCATTTGGGGTGACACCCCTCTCGAGGATGTTACCGTGTTTTGGTCAATTTTTTTTAAGGTTTCACCCTCTTAGTGTCCCCAGTATTAAATAACTTTTTGAAATTCATATCATAACCATCGAGCTAGAAAGAAACTTTTTTTTTTTAAATGTAACTCTTGCACCCCTTATGTCTTACTTTAAATGTTTATGATTACATATATGCAGATTTATACATAAAAGTATATTTGTATGCTCGAATACAAAGTTTTATGTACGTACATATTCATATAGTAATGGAAAATTGGACAGTTTTTAAAAGCCATGGTGAGGCAAAATTGGTCAGGCAAACTTCTCACTTTTTTCGTGGTGAGGCAAAATTGGTCAATCTTGGATTACGGACACAAAAAAATTATGTAAGTCTATAATTTTTTTCTAGCATATTTATATTGATAGGGACCACAAATTGTCATAGTTTACCCAATGAACGTTGGCGCTTAACGGAGATACAGACGTGTCCAAAATTGCCTCACTGTCCAAAATTGCCTCGCCTCTAAGATATTTTTTTTTATTGCTGAAATACGAGAATTTCTAATTCTTTGATGATTATGAAACAAGCCATGTTTATAGATGAGACCTCCCTCTCTTGAAAACATGTTTGGTATTTGGTCATAAATTATTACTATAGATTTTGTACAAAGGTTACAAAAGCTTTTGTCAATAATTTTGACTCTCAATGGCATAGAAACTTCAATTTACAAACAATTGGATATGTATATTCAATGGCTTTCACCAAGAAGCTTGACATTGGGATAAAAATTGACGATATACAGTAATAACAGTAACGAATATAGTGTTACATTCATTGGCTTTTGACGATTAAATTCAATGTAATCAGATAACAGTTACTGTATGATCTGGGTAGAACTAAACATAAAAAGGGAATTTATCCTTAATTGTTTGTGTGTTGCTTGCTGCTTGGGCAATACAAACTTCATACCAAACTTCATATTAATATCTTACATATGAGGAAAGTATATTATTAGAATGATGACTGAGAGGATAACTCCCTCTCGTTCGTTTGTGTGACCTTTCTGTGTTCTTAAAGCGATTGGTTTTTCGTTATTTTTCTCTAGGTACAGAATATGAAAAACAATATACTTTTTATTTATTCATAAAAATTAATACGATATCTTTCTTGATAGGGAATTTAATTCAAATGAAGAAGTAAATTATTTAGAATTCTTTACTTCAAATGAGAGACCCTCTTAGATCTTCTGTGATATATATATTTTTTTCAGGGTTGAATAACGTGAACTTACCAAATTCTCTAGTCACAGTGGATTATTGCCAAAGGCGTGTCAGAGAGAGAGAGAGAGAGAGAGAGAGAGAGAGAGAGAGAGAGATTATTTCATATAAAACAAAGTCCTAATGCTCCTAGTAACATCCTATAATAATAGGGCAGATTTTACAGAAGTAAGGGAATTAGATTTCTCATCAACGTCAATAAGACCTTCAATTCTTACATTTATCCTTTTAAGATATTATTGTGCCCGTACATACCTTTTATTCTTATAAACTTTTCATGAGACAAAGTAATGCTTTCAAAATGTGCAGTCTAGAGAAATCAATATTGGACCATCAACCGTCTAATCTAGCCCAGTTATACACTTAAAAAAGGCCGTAATTTTAATCGGAAATTTTTCGTAAATGACATAATGTTTCCAGCCGTATTTCAGAAAAAATACAGGCAACCGTAATTTTTACCACAAATCGTTATTATCTTTTTTTCCTGGTTGGTGGTCGTAATATCAATCCTTTAGGTTAATATATCTTTTTTCAAAACGGTAAATGCCAGTCAACATCTATTTCAGGATTTTTGCCATTATTTTTTTTTTTTTTTTTTTTTTAGTAGTGTAAGCAGGGCTGGATTAAATTATTTGAGGCCCTAAGCACTTGAGACTTTGGTGCGCCATGCATATATATATGTAATTCAAAATATAAACATAATGAACCACTCAGAATTTTATTGATCGAGAAAAAAATTTAGTATTATAAGAAATAAAAAAATTATTTCTGTATACTTTCACTTTCTTTCTTTAACTTATAAACCAAATGAGAGTTTATCCATCGAAATAAAAAGAATCTGGGAATATGAATTAAAACTTTTTATTTTTTGCATATTTACTCTCAAATTTGAAAAGATTCCTCCTGATTTATCTTATTATATAATAAACCAAAAGATTATTTATTCATCGAAATCAATGTTAATTTTTTTGTACTTTCACTTACTTTTAAAAAGTTTTCGACTGGCTTTTTTCTGCAACGTCTAATAAGATCCGGAAAACTGATCTTATATAGCAAAATTCTTCTATTCTTCATAGAGATAAGGCATCCAGTCTGCCTTGTTGCATAGTTGTTCTGATGGAACTTTTAATATGCTTCAACTGAGAAAATGAATGTGCAGCTAAACAATTTGTGACCATTAATATAAAAAATATACGAAAGCCAATGTCTCCATTCGGAAAGGCAAACTCAATGTTATCATCTACAAGTATTTTATAAAGTTCAGCTTGATTGAATCTTGTTTCCACTTTTTTGTTTCACCGAATATATGACATATATATGAATGGAACTGCTGAAGCTAAGCTGAGAAGGTATTGTTGAAATCCTGTAGGTAAGCATTAATATGCTTTCGACAGCACTGAGAAAACCTTTCAATGTTAAATAGATGAAGGGACATTACTAAGAACCGAAAATATCTCTGCTATTTCTTTAAATATCTCTCCTCTCTCCCATCTGAGTTTCAGTTATTTCAACAATTGTATGAAATGTGGTGATACGAAATTTAGATCTGGCCTTTGGATAAACTGCGTCTCCGTCATTGTATACCTTCTTTTTGATACGTTTTCAAGTTAATTGTAGCTGCCTTGTCTTTAAGGGTTCCAGTTGTAGAAAGTTTTCTACTTTAGAAGCCCAAATTATTTGTTTAAAATTTTTTTTTTTTCATATTTTATGTAAAACCTATCGAAAATTCTATTTTTGCAAAGCCTTTTGAAATAAACTCTTGAATATCTTTAAAATTGAGTAATTCAGAACATTTCCATCAAATATCACGTAGGAAACCTCAAGCCGATTTTTTTATAAAAAGATTTTGTTAAAAATAACTTGATGCGGAATCCCAGAGAAACGTTGAAAAATATGCCATAGCTAAACCAAGCATAAAATTACTAAACCATTGCAATATAATTGTAATATATGTCATATCTGAATAAGGCATAACAAACTTTATAAATTTCTTTAAAGGTATGACCTCACCTTAATATTGTATGAAGCAGCTAAGTTTCAGCTGGTTGAATGTGGCCGTTTTAAATGATTTAACAGCCGAAACACACTAAGCGTTACGAAGAGGAACTTGACCACTTCCGACGGTGCCAACATCTACACTTCATGTGAGTTTCCAACCGCTTTCACTACTGTGTCTGCAAATAGATTTTGCTTTATTCTCCCGCAAATTCACCGGTAACCTTAGCAGTGCATGAATAATGAATCTGTGGTGATTACCTTATCTTGATGCCCGAAGCACTTGCTTATTTTGCTTGATGGTTAATCCGGCCTTGATCATAAGCTTGAATAAAGAAAAATCTAACTTTCTCCACAGGAAAAAAAAAAAAAAAAAAAACCGAATTATATTAAGGCAAAGTCGTAAACGAGAAAGATGTTCTGATGATCGGACGTCTGCACCAAGGACCCCCTTTGTAAGGACCACTTCCGGTGAAAGGGAATGATAGACTATGGGGAGGATGGAATGGCGGAAGAGGTGCATTGATACCAGGGAGGTAATCAACCCTTCTACAATAAGAATGTGATTATGGCATAAGTGGACCTGTTATAAAAACAGTTAAGGTATTCAATGGGGTAATGAGGCGACTGATTTTGTATTTGCATGTGGACAACAAGAGAGAGAGAGAGAGAGAGAGAGAGAGAGAGAGAGAGAGAGAGAGAGAGAGAGAGAGAGAGATAAATCTTTGGATGCTTACTAATGTCGTTTGAAGCTGTTTTTGCCTTTGACGGGACATTCCAAATGAAGATGTCCTGGAGGGAGAATAACTTTTCCTTGATTGCAAGAAATTTCAGCGTTTTGCTGAAAGGAGTCATTGGTGGTTTCTTTTCATATGAAGATTCTTTGAATTGACAGATAAATTTATACAGTCATAAACTAGACAAAAGTGGTAGTGGCAGTAATAGACCAGCAGCAGAGGGCTATGACCACTTCCTGAAGATAATTTTTTCTTTTTTTTATTTATCTGGTTTTGGGTGGGTGTCAAAATGCTACCCATGTGGAAATTGAGAAAAATGAGAAATCCAAATTGTTTGCTGTGAAATTTTAAAAATATGTGTAACGTTCTATCTCCACAAGTAATTATGATAGAATGTCAAATGATATGTCTAATACTATTATTTCAGGTATAATGAATGTTATACAACGTTTACCTGGATGATAAAAGTGTGACTGATCGTTAAAGTTCCAGAGGGTGGCCAACAATTTATATTTTTATTTAAACGCTCAAAACATGTGCAGGGATTACTATTGAAATGAAGACCCTAAGGGTTTTATGCAACTTTTTTTTTTAATATAAAATCCAAGAGGAGTCAGATAATACTGGCTTGATCACTCATAGCTGTTACCTGGAATAGGTTTGTCAATTAACCAGGTATTACAAGAGAAATATCCGGATAATTAGCTACATTACTCATGACAGTTTTCAGATTCAAATAATTGTAAGTTTACATGTATTTGTGTGCATTTTTTAAACATTATCTGTATATTGTTAAAATTTATTTTGATAGTTGTATAGACATCCAACGTTATTCATTCAACATTGTATTCATGAAAGTTTAATTAATGTTTATGATTCAGTCACCGGTCTCTGCATTCTCAACATCTTTATTTCGTTTATTCTAGCATTCATCTCCTCCATGACATACACAGAATAATGTACAGGGCATGCTGGTACTACTGCAGCTGCATCTTTGTATTTTGCATGACGCTTGGCTTTGACAAGAACATCATATGAGTTTAAGTAGATCAAGAGGAGCCAACAAGGTTTCTGACGGGACAGCAGTTGGACTGAGAGTAATAGATCGATCCTTCAGAGACCAATCATATGCCGTTGGGTCCAACACTGGGGGTGGGGGTTCCAAGGCACTCTTCCAGGTGCTTAATGAAGATGAGCTCAAGCAACATTTTCTGAGAAGGCCTTGGTAGTAAGAGGTAAGGAACAGTTTCACTCCAGTGGCATTATTTCTGCCAAATTTGGATTGTACTAATTTTTTTTGTTTGCACCTCTGTGCTTCTCTACGAATGCACTGATGTCCAAGATGGCAGAAGTGCAACGGTAAGACGGATATTTCTGTGTCATCTGCCATTTTTGTCTTGCAGTCTAATGTATGCCCTTGCTGTCAGCCTATCTGTATTGAAACCACTATATTCTGGACAATCCCCACTTTTTATTATGTTTTTGCGGAATGCAAAATCTTTTCCATCAGCGAGCCTTCACGATACATTCTGGCACATACTAAAGTAGTGAGGACAGTGATGGAATATGCGCCTGTGGCATGGCTAGATTCTTTTGACCATAGTAAATAGAAAACTAGTTATCAATAGCTCCTTGGATGGTTTCACTGATTTCATGTTTCTATAGTCGACTGATGACAGTATCAGGTGATCAGGTGCTGGATAGTTGTCACAAGTTAGATGCATGGTAATTATTTTTAGAGAATATGTGGAAGCCTTTCCATTTGGTGAAGAAATGTCAGCGTCGAAGTTGTCAGTCACTACTTGCATCAACCCATGGCTTGCATTTGTGATTCCCTGTTAAGCTAGTTTTTGACAGCTGCGATAGCAGCTGATTCCTTATATCGGAGTTCATCATAGCTACATGTGATGCGGTAATCGTACATATGGCTCGCTATATCTTTAGAATTTCTCAGAAGTATGGTGAGTGCTTTTTGGAGAGCGGTTGGGCTATTGTCAACAATACTTGTGATGATGTTACCGAGCAAAAAATCTGACAGCAATTGGTCAAACATCCTCATTAGCTTTCTCTGTGTGAGTTGCATGACGATTTATTGTGAATATCTGGCATGCACTCCTTTCTAATTTGTTTACTAACTGTATATACAAATCTTCCTAAATCATCTTCGTTGTTATCTTTTCAAATCTTCATGGTAGCAGCCGAGTTAGCTGTGAATGTAATGTAATGGCAATATCTGACTTTACAAGTAGTCTATGTCAAAGTGAAGACTCAACTCATTTACAAGATTTACACGAGTTAATGTGAAATCAATATTCCTTGTGTACTGCTGAACCAGTTCAATTTAGTTCCATTTGCTGCTTTTGTCCACAGTACAGACTAACATCCTTGATGACAATTTCTAGCATTATGTCCATGTCCCCAGTACTGGTACTATGGGTGACGGATGATTCAAAGTTGTTGTGTTAACATTCTGTTTGCAAAGAATCCACTCATGGGAACTTTGTGATAACGAGCTTCCTTTACATGCAAATCACCCAGGGCACCTGGTATCTGATAACTCGCATTATCTGCCAACTGCACACCTTAGTCGTTGCATTTTTCAAGCAAATATAGTTTGTTTTGTTGACCACTTTGCTCAGGTTTTTTTTTTCTGGGTGATTGTCATCTTTTTTGTTTTAAAAAGGCCACAGTATAAACAATGGAGATTGAATTCGAACTGTGTTGCAGATGGACGTAACTGTTTTGCTGGAGTTGAGTCATCCTCTTTGTTAATTCTGTCTCGATGAAACATAGAATTGAAGGTTTGTTTTAAAAGTGTATCTCGTCACACAGTTTTTGTGGTATTTAACAATGAGGTCTGGATTTAGTCCAATCCGATGTTTTAGTTCAGTAAACTTACAATCATTGTATGTCGTAATAGTTCAATTATGCTCTGTATTCTGGCTGATCCTCTATTTGTGGAACATGTGATTTCGTCATCACAATCCTCTCCATACCGGGTCTTGAAAATGCACATCTCTTCCATTTTCAACTAAACCTACAATGGCAAAAGGAATTGTTAAATATTGTTAACTTTATGTTGAGATTATTATCTCTTCTTATCTCGTTTACAGTATTTCCATAACTAGTTTGGTTTCTCTCCTATTGAGCAATGTTCTCTATGCTGAACTTTCTTGACAGGTTTTTCTTGACCATTGTTAACTATACTGGTATCGCTCGTGTTAGATTTTCCTTAACTATGTCTGTACCAAGTTTAGACTTTCCTCTATATTGGTTTCTCTTATTGAATTTCCGGTTCCTTAAATAGGGTACTTATTGCTACGTGAAAAAAATCATTAAATGAAAATATCATACGCATGATTTTTTAGCTCCCTTTTAACATCTAATTATATACATACCATAAACATATCACTAATATAATTTCTGAATACATATCAATAATGATTGCAATATACCCAAATTTAGTTGCCGGAATATGACTCTTCTCAATATTCAGGTAGACAATGCGACCATCTGGAATTTTTAGGACCTTATTCTTATTCTTATCATCAAAGTAACTCTCGTAACGCCTTCCTTGTACCTGAAAATACAGAAAACGACATATTACTTGACATTCTATCATAATTACTTATGAAGTTATTGTGTTTCACAGATTTTTTTTTTTTTAAGAATTAATGGCGACCGTTTTGGATTGTCTCATTTCTCCCGGTTCCCAAGGGTGACATCTCTACACCCACCCAAAAATGATTATATAAATACTTTAGAATAGGGATGCATAATCATCATAGAAAAAATAAAAAATAACTTTATCAATCGAAAAGGGGAAGGGTAGAGATTTCCTGAATGCTGCTGGAATATAATTGCCGAGAGGAGGGATGACCCTGCAAGAATTTATGAACTGGAGTTGCTGAATTAAACGTTGGGTAATAAATGAACAGATCAGAAGCAGGATATCTTGAACTGTATTTTTATTTCAAGCAGCCAGTTTTAGTTTCAATAATAATGGTTTTTATTCTTAACGCCTCATTTAATGATTTTAATCATAATAATAATGATAAATCGAAAAACAACAGTAATTTAAATAATCTTAATAATAATTATTATACATACATATATAAATAAACAATAATGAGAAAGCCTCTGTAAACACTCATATTTGTGGAAACAAATTTAAGCTAATTACATATTTCATAATATGTGGAAAAACTCTATCAGTGTAACTCCAAAGGTCATTGTTTGAAATCCCTTTTATACACTGAGCGATTTATTTCGTATGAAAGTATCACAGAATGTGAGGTTCGATTTACAACGAAACATTTGTATCAATAAATCAGTTTTCTTATTCAGTTTGCTCCCGCTAGGCATGTAATGTATATATACATATATATATATATATATATATATATATATATATATATATATATATATATACATATATATATATATATATATATATATATATATATATGTATATATATATATATATATATATATATATATATATATATATATATATCACAAACAATGATTATATTGCGTGATATTTTCGTATTAATTCATCAATAATCATTAATAGGTGTTATGACAGGTTAGGCTATAGACATGAAGTGTGATATTTTTTGGCCTGTCCTGGATATTGGTTGGCTTTGGTACGTTGTTTAGAATTATAGTGTTGTTTGTCTCACCCAGATATTCATGTTGGTCTTTCCACAATAAGATTGTTATTCCGCTCACGATCAGAGATTATCTTGACAGATATAATTGTATTGCTACAATGGAGATATCTCAATTCAGTCTTTATTATAATTCCTTATTCGGGGATATAATCTCTGTGAAAAATTTGAATTTTGTCGTAGAGGAAATTTTTATGATGAATAAAGGAAGAGAATTGTTGACTCCGCTGTCATAATCTCTATAGATAAAGTAAATTTGAAAGGTGTTTTATTATAATCTGGACCATTTGTTTGTGATAGAAGCATTTCGTTGATAAATCTTTTTTTAGAAAACAGTCTAACATCGCATTCACGAAATTAGGTTAATAGTGTTATTACATGTATA
>NC_090730.1:97458562-97463562 GCF_036898095.1 Palaemon carinicauda
CCTTCTAAGGTGATACATCAAGCTCCTGACAATCTGAAAACTCCACTCCATAGTGCATATGGCTAAGAGAGTCTTTATGGTCTCCTTGTGATGTCAAGACAGAGGTGAGGCATTATCTTGATAATAAAGTCTATGGTCCTTTTTTCAAGAACCTGTCTGACGTAAAGTACAGAGCACGAATTTTTCATATTAATTGGGTTAATAAGTACAAAACATCGAAACAACTCTGTATCCTTTTCGTAATTTTCCCTAAAATGCAAATATCTGGAAGAAAAAACTAAGAAATGTTATTCATTGTAAAAAGGGTAGAGTGCGAGAAACTTCAGCGCCTATCATGAGGAATGTAGACATTTTAAAGTGTATAGAATTTGACTCTTTTTAGCTTTGACACAGGACACCTATGATGATGCTTTGGTCAGCCCATATACTCATTATAGAAACAACTACTAACCCCAACCACTAAACTCGAAGGCCTCTCATAACTAAGAATTCTGGACACCCATGATATTTGCCAATATAGTCAAACACTCAGCTTTGGTATAACAGAGACTCATTGTTTCTTCTTTCAATTCTCATTACCATATAGCTGTTTCTTATTTATTTCAACCTTCTTTCTCCAATGACAGTTAGTTCTTTACTCTTGCGAGGAACGCATATGCCAGATATTTTAACATAGAGGGTTTTGGTAGCCTATTGGAAATGTCCTTGCCTGGCATTATGCTGGACTACGATTTGGGGTACGCACAAGCTTGATAGTTTCTTGTAGCGTCTGCTACCCCATCCTTGTGAATTAAGGATGGGGTTTTGTAGGAGTGTATAGGTTAACCTGCTGAGTCTCCGTGATCCTAGCATGGGTGGAGAGAGGTCTTGGACGCCAATCATTTGTGTAAATGGTCAGTCTCTATGGCATTGTTCCCTCTCTAGGTCATTGTCACTGACCCTGAAAAACCTTTAAACCTTCTAGAGTTTTACTATAAGGTGACGTTTATCTTTAGCCTTTCATCGGCGCTTTTTAGTCTGCAGTTATGTATGTATCTCCCAAGTTGTCCCTTTCATACACTGAGAACTTCTTAGGTCATTTTCTAAAGCTTCTATCTAATCAATCAATAGGCTTTCAATGGATCACTTTTACTAAGTTAATCTTTGGAGTGTCTGGTATGTCACAAAGTATGTACTTCATTAGAAGTGAATTTGGGCACATCCTGCTTTCCCAACTTTTTTTTTTTAAATATTCCATCCCAGGTACAAAAACATATATCGAAAATTTCTGAAAACAAAAACTTTTAGAACGTTATATGAGCTTAAGTGCTTTCGTAAGCTTCAGAAGAGTCCCGAAATGCAGTTTGTAAATGCAGTTTGTAAATGCAATTTGAAAATTAATCAAGAAAATTTATCCGGGGAAAATGACCGGTATCTTTCTATAAATGTTGTACTGCTTCTGGTTCCCCATAACCATAAGTCTGTAGAATGTTGCTTACTATTAGTTACAAAGGAACTTGTTTGGCAATGGTAGTCAGCTCATAAGGTTTTTCTGCCATTTATTTTACTGCTCTACTTTTTTCTTATCTTAATTACCAGCGTTCATCACCTGTAGCTCTCTATTTATTGTACCCTGAAGAAGTATGAATTAACGTGCACGAAAGCATTAGGTACTAAAGTATTTTATTATTTCCTGCTGGCTTTTGTATATATGTTTATCTATCTATCGATCTATATATAATACACACACACACACACACACACACACACACATATATATATATATATATATATATATATATATATATATATATATATATATGCACACATATATATACACAGTAAATACGAATATTAAAAAATAATTAGATTTCTGAAATAGTTCATTCTTACTAATATCATTTTGTATATCATTAGAAGGGAATATTCCTGGGCACTTGGTTTATGGAAAGAAGAACTCTTTGTTAGTCCTATTTCTTATGTCACAAGTGATAAAACAGTGAAAGAATAACACACCAAGCAGCTACACGCAGCGGCTTCAGTAAGCACGTTTGAAGAGACGCTTCATTTTTCTTGTGCGTTAGTCTTAAGCGATATTCTAGATCCGAGGTGTCCATATCCTTGGATCATTGTAAGATGAAGATAAATTGTGGCAACTGGCAGCCATTAAGGATTCCGGAAATCCTTTATGCACAAAGGCTTGTTCGCGTTTCCTATTTTGACGAGATGCTGTTCCATTTGACCTCCCTTTTCTGTTTTTTCACAGAACTCATCAGGAAGTTTTTCTTTCTTCAAGGGTCGAAAGAAATGTTAGAAAAATTGGTGATAGAGAAAGTAAACTTCAATATATTCACTTGAAGTTGTTGCTTTCAGTTATAGTAAAGGGCTTAAGTTTTAGACCCCCAAAAGAGTATAAAAACCTAGTTTCAATGGTGGGTTTTGAGCACTTGAAGTGGTAAATTAATAGAAAGTTCAACAGACGTTGTGAGATATGTATGCAACATAAATTCATTTTAAAACGAAAACAATCTTTTTCCCTCATTTTCGATGTTAAGATACTGTTTATGTTAGAATATAACAACTAATACCCATTCCGAAAAGGAAGTAAATAGAGAAGCTCTCCCTTTCCGTTCAGTGATTCAAACCAAAGAGTACTTAAAAAGGAAAGCTCACTAATGGGCCAAACAGATAAATGAGATTTCAAGTTCACCCGCATTTCTTTAAACTTTTTTACCGGAGATTATAATGACGATCTTGGGATAAGATTTTCAGGAATATCCCCTTTAGACCAGATCCTTCCCTGACGTCAGAGTGAATAGTCCATTGATTAGGTCAACAACCATGTTTTTTTTTCTTTCTTTTTTTAAAGAAGGAAAGTTAGATAACTTTGCGATGACCAAATAGTGTATTTTGGCAAACTTTCCTTGTTGATTACTGCCTTTATGATTTATTGTTGTATTTGGACGTGGGTGAAGTGATTGCGTGTCATTTCTAGCATTCGCCTGAGCAATACAGACAGAAACCTTTTTCCCATGTACGTACCAGTAATATTCCCAAAATGTTTTCCAATATTCCGTTTCACTTATCTGAGGAACGAAGCGCCCTGTTAATTTCGGGATGTCTTTTTTTTTCCTTGTTTTCTTTTAGTTTATCCACTTTTTTATACTAGAGTAATATACACATACAGTTAATAAATGTAATATAAGAGAGGGTGGATATGATGATATGCCGGTAATCTCCACGTTATGATCGGCCGTCGCAGGAATGCACCTTCATCGGTGCGCTTTATAGCGGACAGTGGCGAGAGAGGTTAGGCATAAGGTGCATTACTCATAGACCAATAATAAGAGCTTCCCCATTCATGAACGCAGACTCTTTCCGTTTACAATAAAAGGGTTTGTTATTTAGGTGGAACCCGAATGCAAATGATTACATGGATGTACATTGGGTTTTATACCTTTGAATGAATGATGTCAATATCACTATCATTATTATCATTATCATTACTACTAGCTAAGCTTTAACCCAATTTTGTAAACGGGATGCTATAAGCACATGGGCTCCAACAGGAAAAAATAGTTCAGAGAGAAAAGAAATTAGAAAAAAAAAAAAACTACACACAAAGTAATGAGTAAAAAATATAAGATATCTTAAGAAAAGTAAAAACGTTGAAATAGATCTGCCATCTATAAACTATGAAGAGAAACTTAGGTCAGCCTATTCAACTTAAAAATATTTGCTTCAAGTTTGAGCTTCTGAAGTTCAACAGATTACACTGCCTGGTTAGGAAGATCATTCCGCAATCTGATCACAGGTGGAATAAACTTTCTAGAATACTGTGTAGTATTGAGCCTTATTATAATCAACAGTATATCTAGTTCTACATACAGGAAATTACAGTGTGGGAAGATATAAATGAAGGAAAATTATGCAATATGCATTAACAACTAAATTAATGACGGTGCAAGAGATTGATATGTAGATCAAGAATAGACAAATTATAGTGCTAGTCAGCAGCTGAAGACCAAATAAGAGAACAATACTCGAAACGAGGTAGAATGAGAGAATTAAACCATTTCTTGAGAATTGATTGTTCGCCTATAATCTTAGTAAACCTTCCTTATAAAACAAATTTTGTGCAACTGAAGAAGAAGCAGACGGAATTTGCTTATGAAAAGTAAATTTGCAATCATGAATCAAAGCTAAAGTATTAATAGCTGTAGAGTTGAAGGAACATTATCAATGTTGAGATCCGGAGGTTGAAGAGCCACATCTTTCGACCTGTTTACAGTCTTACTTTGAGCATTATTAGGGTTCAACTTCAAATATATACTAGGCGCTAATATTAGCTAGATTTCTATCAAGGGATTCAAAAGCCCCTGATCTACATTCTGCTGTAGAATTGAGGCAAAAAAGATTAGCATGATATGCATACGTAACAAGTTTGTTTTCTATGCCAAAGCCAATATGGGTATACAGTATACAAAAGCAATAGGCCACGAACACTTCATTGAGAAATATCAGATATCACATTCCTATACTCAGTATGGTGCCCATCAACAACAACTCTTTGTGATCTATTAACGTGAAAATTCAATAGTGATGCTAAGAAAAGACCCACCTGTTCAAGTTTGAAAACCAGGTCCTCATGATTAATACGGTAAATCATGTGACTTTCCGGTCATAATCAATCGATTTCTTACAGCAGTTATGAGATTGTAAAAAAAGGCATCACATGTTCAAATGAAGTTGCTAAAGCCAAATTGCAATATAGAGAACATATGATTACCTTCGGAATATCTATTTACCCGTTTTGCCAAAAGATGTTAAAAGATTTAAGATAATATGGGAGTTATGAAAATTAGGTGGTATTCAGCAGGGGTAAAGCTACCAAAACACATTTACCTAAATTTGTAACATTACCAATTCTCCAGAAAGTCCAAAAAGAACCTCTTCTTACTAAGTTGAAAAAAAAAAAAAAAAAAAAAACAGACAAGGAGCTAAAAAATCAGACGTTTTTA
>NC_090730.1:97471062-97496062 GCF_036898095.1 Palaemon carinicauda
ATCATTTTCACTATCCCTTGATTATTTTTTTCTAACTTTAGCGCTGAAGTCCCCAATCCTAATTTTCATATCTCTCTGGTATCTCATCTATTACTCTCTGCAGTTCTTCATGGTATCCGTCTTTCCTTTTTTCAGGTGAATCATTTGTTAGGACATAGCAAACTATAATATTGCACTGCTTTGATTTGAACTTTGCTAGTAATAATCTGCTATTTACAGCCCTCCACTCGGTTAATGCCTTTCTTGCTCTTGGTTTCATCATCATCCCTGCCTCTACTCTGTCAACTCCATCTAATCTTCCTGAGTAATATATACATATATATATATATATATATATATATATATATATATATATATATATATATATATATATATATATATATATATATATATATATGTAGCCTCGTTCTAAAGTTTCCTTACCAACCCCCTTACAACGTGTTTCACTTAGGGCCAAGATATCCAAACTATATTTTATAAATTCACTCTTCACTTTTTGTAACTTCCCAGTCTGATTCATGGTTCTAACATTCCAATTACTCATTTTCAATTCTTATTCAGTATTTATAAACCGGGAGACCCTTAGCAACCTGCTACGCCCGGGACTGGGGGCTATTCTGTCATCTCCTCTTTCCATGACTGACTAAATCCATAGAGGATTCATTGGCTAGATACATCAAAGGATAGCCAGTTCCTTATGATGCCCAGTGTCTATCTAAGTAAGGCAGATGACCCCTGCCGGTCCATACTAATTCTAGTAAGATCAACCTCCAGGCATCAGGAGTAAAAGCTGAAGAGACAGTTTGTCCTTCTCCTTAAACCGAATCTAACACCCTGCTAACAGTGACTTCATCGAGATTTCCTCCACACCCAAATCTCTCATTACTCCACTAAGTTGCTTATCCGACTTTTCGAGGACAACCGTTGGCACACATGGATTGCTAAGAAATACTGCATAGTGCCGTATATATATATATATATATATATATATATATATATATATATATATATATATATATATATATATATATATATATATATATATATACTGTATATATATATATATATATATATATATATATATATATATATATATATATATACTATAAAGAGAGACATAACATAGCCTGTTCAAAATAAAAAATATTTTCTACAAGTTTGAACTTTTGAAGTTTCCCAGATTCAACTGCTTGTTGAGGAAGATTATTCTACAATCTTGTTATAGCTGGAATAAAACTTCTAGAATACTGTGCTGCATTTAACCTTGAGCCTAGTATTATAACTCGGGTAGTATTGTCTGGAAGATTTGAACGAATAAAGAATTGATTTAATGTACATGCCATAGATTAATATCTATATCAGGATTGAGAAATTTAGTTGACCACAACTTCTTTCCTAGCAAATTAAGATTGAATTCAACAGCTGAATACCAGATAGAGAAAATGGTAAAATGAAAACGTCAAAAACACTTTTTCAGAACAGATTGATCATCGAAAACCATAAAAGACTTTCTCAATAAGTCAATGTTTGTGCAACTGAAGAAACAGACCTAATGTTTTTCTAAAAGTAAATTTTCTATGAAGAGGCACATTATAATTAGCATAATTAGGTTTACAGAAATATTGAGAGGTCATGAGATTCAGGTAATAAAAGTTTGCATCAGACATAACAACCTCTATGTTCAATCTACGAAACCCAGACATGGATAATTAACTTCGACTGTTTTATTGCCGTTAAGGTTAAATTCTATTTTTCCCACTGATGACCATGGCTTAAGAGCTTTGGACTTTGTCTCAGGATCAAAATGAGCAAATCATAAGTGAAGTTACTCACAGGTCTGGTAACTGCTTAGACTTGGTATACACCGACTCCCCTGATGTTATAACTAGTGGGGTTGGTTCTCCAGTTGGAACATCAAATCATGCCTTTATTTCATTCGTAGTGAAGACTTAGCAGCTTGTCCCTGATATGTTATACTCCTATAAGATTTATTTATATAAAATCTCAAGCAGACTGGAATGACATTTTGGGTGATCTTTTGAGCTTGAATTGGTCACAGTTTTATAATGGTGTTAAGCCTGATGTTCCCTTGAATGAGAATCTACTCAACATAATTGATAGGCATATCCTTTCGTGTTTGCTAAGGTGCCAAGTGAAAGACAAATCCTGGTTCAATGATGATTGTAGAAAAGCTTATTTTGAGAATCGGGAGGAATATCACCTTTGGAAGGGTAAGTAATCAGGTTTGACTTGGAATGGAGATACTCAACTTAGAGTTTTTGCTCGGACTGGATGCCTCCACTGAAAAGGTATATAATTTAACCATAAAAGAAACCCTTTGTGGTATACCCTAAGAACATACGTGGTAGGCTACACTTGAATATGCACTCTGGTGTAGACATAACAGTTCCTCGTTTACTCAAACCAGATGGCTCTGTCACTCACTGTCCAAAGGAAAAGGCAACCCTTTTGGTTGATGTGTTTGACAATAAGTGTAGTGAGAAACTTGATCTTCCTCATTCCTACTTTCCTGAGGCTAAATTACCTAGTTTAGCTTTTCGATCTTGTGAAATTAAAGTTCTCTTGATAGATCTTGATGCTTTTGGTGGTTTAGATCAAAATAGTACTTTTTCTGTTTTCTATATGGACTGCAGATTTTTTAGGTTTTACATTGTTTGTTGTTTTATGCATGTTAGCAAGAGGAGGTTATTATTTATCTATTTATTTTTTTTTGCGTTTGTTGAAGAATTGGTAGTATTACTCTACTCTGTAAATATATTTGTGGTAGCTCAAATCCAGCTAATTACCGCCCAGTTTCCATAACTCCTGTTTAATCTGAAGTTTTTTAATGTCTTTTGGCAAAATGTCTAAATAGGTTTGTTGAAGGTAATCATGTGTTCCCTATTTTGTAATTTGGCTTTCGTAAATAATGTACAGAAATCTCTTAATTGGGGTCAGGAATTTCATATGATTGGCCTTGATTTTGGTGCTGCCTTTCACCGTGTTAATCTTGAGGCCCTTGTTTTCAAAACCAAACAGTTGTGAATCAGTGGGTCTATTCTCAGCATAATTATTGCATTTTCAAATAATAAATAGGAAGAGGTTGTTGTTGATAGACACCATAGTGAGTATATGAATATTATATCTGATGTTCCTCAGGCTAGTGTTCTTGACCCATTACTTTTCATACTATATACACATAACATGTGGTTTGGCTTAGACAACAAACTCGTTGCATATGCAGATTATGCTACTCTCTTTGCATCAGTTCCATCTCCTGAATGTAAATCTGGGGTTACTGAATCCTTTAATAGTGAACAGGTTAAACTTAGTGCATGGTGCAAATTATGGGGCATTAAGTTGAATCCTAACAAAACTGAAAGTATGACTGTAAGTAGGTCAAGGACAGTTGCTCCTCAACATCCGGATTTCAGCGTTGATAATGTATCTTTAATTCTGTAAGCCTCTTAAGATTTTAGGTGTGATTATCGACATCAAGTTTACTTTTGTGAAACACATTACGCCAGTGTTCTTCAATTGCAAAAAAAAAAAAAAAAAAAAAAAAAAAAAAAAAAAAAAAAAAAGAAAAAAAAAAAAAAAATAATTCTAGAAGTCTTATATGATTTTCGGTAATCAATCTTACTGGAAAAGAGTGTTTTAATTCTTTCATTCTACCTTTTTTTCGAGTATTGTTCTCCTATGTGTTCTTCAGCTGCTGATTCTAATCTTAATTAGTTAGACAATAACTTACGTTTTGTTAAATTTCTTATTCCTGATCTAGATATTAATATCCGGCACTGTCATTCAATTAGATCATTTTGCATGTTGCATGAGATTTTTTATTTTTCTTAATTAAGACCATCCTTTACATTCAGATCTCCCCGCACAGTACCATTCTATTCGTAATACTAGGCATGCAGCTAATTCTAATAGTCAGGCCTTCTTCATTAAGAGGCTCAATTCTACACAGTATTCTTAAAGTTTTATTCCAGCTGTGACCAAGTTGTGAAATTATCTTCCTTATCGGGTAGTTGAATCGGTAGAACTTCAAAAGTTCAAACTTGCAGCAAATATTTTCATGCTGAACAGGCTGAGATCAGTCTTTTTATAGGTCCCAATAAAAAAAGATCTGTTCTCAAGATATGTTATTTCAATTGTTCATTACTTCTTATGTAGTTTATTTATTTCCTCATTTCCTTTTTCTTACTGGGCTATTTTTTCCTGTTGGAGCCCTTTTGCTTATAGCATCCTGCTTTTTCCACAAGAAAAAAAGTTACGATATTTTCATATTCATAAACTTAGAATGGCATCAGTTTTAGCAATTAGAATGTATTACTATGAGTACATACAGTAGTTACTTTTGTATTCTCATTTACATATTAATTTACTATTTGATAACATAGTGAAGATCTCACGATGGCTCAAAATAAATAAAGATTGTGTCAGAAAGATACTTTTATCTCAATACAGTCCTTACTTGATATGAAAAATTAAGGCGAATTGATATAGTTAAGTCAATGGATGAAATTATGATATGATTATCTACATAGATAAATGTATGAATATTATTCTCTAGAAAGAAAACCTTGAAATCACATAAAGCAGAAACAGAGAAAAGAGATGAAAAAGTCTTAAACCGAAACTGCTGTCACACAATGGTCAGGTCTTGTTCAAGTAATGATCATTTGGAGGTTTTCGATTTTAATATGATCCTTAAACGAAGGAGTGTAGAAGGAGTGTTTGACAGGTTGGGCAGCGACAATGGTGGATGAATAAATAATGCTTGCAGTAACACGTAAGAAACAAATAGAGAAGAAAAAGCAAGTGAACAAATACGGACAAGGAAAGCTGATTAATGGAAATATGCAAATCGTTAATGATAAACACAGGAGACAAGTTGAGGAAGGTTAACAGATAGGAGGAGGGTAATGCAAATGTAAATTGGAGAGAGAGAGAGAGAGAGAGAGAGAGAGAGAGAGAGAGAGAGAGAGAGAGAGAGAGAGAGAGAGAGAGAGAGAGAGAGAGACCCATTGCCTGACCTTTTAGAAAGTCAAGTCTTCGCTTCAGACAAATTTAAAATAGATTTGAAATGATCAACGGACTTTTGAAGTCAACTAAAAAGAAAACAGAATGTGATAAACTATTATCAAATAATAATGCCCTTGAAAGTTTGTGATTATCGTGTGACATTGAACGTCACTGGATCAAATATGTCCTGGGAATGTAAACATCGTAAAGAGAAAGGTCATTTTTTTTTCCATAATAGATAAGCGACCTAAAATGAATCGTTATTTCCCAACAACATATACAGTTTATATATATATATATATATATATATATATATATATATATATATATATATATATATATATATATACATATATATATATATATATATATATATATATATATATATATATATATATATATATATATATATATGTATACATATATATATATATATGTATACATATATATATATATATATATATATATATATATATATATATATGTATACATATATATATATATATGTATATATATATATATATATATATATATATATATATATATATATATATATATATATATATATATATACATATATATACATATATATATATATATATATATATATATATATATATATATATATATATATATATATATATATATATATATATATATATATATATATAGATATATATATATATTTATGCATATATAAGGATACAGAAGACTGCAAGAAGACTTCGGATCATCTTACATATTTATTCTACACACTAATGTTTCGGGAATCCATTCCCATCATCAGGGCTTATATTTACTCAAAAGAACCCAAAATAGTAAACATGTAGAATCTTCAATAAATATGGAAACACAAACTTACCCCAGTTCGGTTTACATATTACCAGGTTCTTTAACAGTTTTTCAAGGATTCTTTTCTGTTCCTTTCATTCAATAAATCGAGATATTGCGTTGTGTTTAAATTATTATTTGACCAGGAATAAAACATTCATATTTATTACTAACCTTAAATATTCATTGTAAAGTTTCCTATCCGGCAACCCGAAGTATAGTCTTATCTTACAAATGTCTGCTAGTAACAATATCTAACGTGCATGCATGCCCTTCATATTACTAACATCACAAAACACTTATAAAAATTTGACTTAGCTTAATCCATGGTGGTAAGAACTCTCTTAGTGGTGTGTTAATTCCTCCCCTCCCCCTGAGATACCGCAGGGTAACCAAGAACCTATCAGTCACACTCGTGAGCCGGTACTAACTCGTTCTGAGTTATATTACTTAAAGACGACTGAGGATCCACGCATGCGCGACCCGCATTCGACAAAACAAACTTTAACAACTCATTAACGATTGCTTAGATTCAAACAACTATTGAATATATTTTACCTTTCAAAAAAACTTCGACCAAACAGAAATAGTATATTATTACAAACAATTCAATACAACAATTATAATTTTCTACGCATCTCACATTGCATAATGTTCATAATATTTCCCTTACAAAATAAAAGATAAATGACTGCTTACTGGTCTTTATAAATACACTATCGTGATTCCATCTTAAGTCACGATACACTCCCAGCAAACAGAAACAATATTTACAGTTATAATTGTCCTGCTTGAATGAGGGCTCTTCTCGCCTCAGTAGCCGCCTGTGGTGTTTTCCTGCTCCGTCGGGTACTCGTTATCAGTTTTCTCAGATATGACAACATCAGTCTCTTGCCATAATTCCAAAGGATATAGCTTGACAACAGGTCTCATTACTTGACCTGGTGGGGTTTTTAAAGTAACCACTCGCAAGACATCATCCGGTCCCACGTGTAATTTGACAATTTGACCGAGCTTCCAACGACTTCTCGGTCCTTCATCGTGTATCAACACAACATCTCCCATTTTGGGCCAAGATTCGTGTCTGATTCCTACCCGATGAGTTTCTCTGAGAGAAGTTAAATATTCTCTCTCCCACCTTTTCCACAGGTCATCACATTTTTTTGTGATGTACAAAAATCACTTTCCAACATCCTTATTTTCGCCATACAGAGGGTCCTTAGTTTCATCTTTCCAATCTATGACTTTCCTAGGGAAAGATCTCAATCTACGTCCTAAAATCAAATGATTGGGCGTCAGAATATCCAACTGGTCTAGATCTCCCGAAGTATAACTTAAGGGTCTGTCATTAATAATTGCTTCAAGTTCAGTCACAGCACAGGAAAGTTCACTAAAGCCGAGAAAGGCCTGACCTATTACTTTCTTTAGACATGTTTTCAGAAGCCCAATCAATCTTTCCCATATAGCTCCAAACCAAGGTGCTCTGGCTGGTATGAACTTCCATTTACATTCGATAGTATTCAGGTATTCTTGCACTAAGGAACTTTCTGCCATGTTTTTCAAATAAACTGAAGTTGATACAAAGGTAGTAGCATTGTCACTTAGCATTAAAGAAGGAAATCCCCGACGGCTACAAAACTTTCGGAACACCATAAGAAACGAATCGCAGGACAGATCTTTTACTAATTCGATATGGATTCCTCTAGTAACTGGACAAGTAAACAACATAATATAGGCCTTTTCAGGATTTTGCTGTTTCTTCTTGGTTAACAACGCTCCTGTATAATCTACCTCCGTAATGCTAAAGGGTTGTTTTCTCTGCACCCGAAATTCTGGTAATGGTGGAGCAATATTTACACGGTAGGGTCTCCCTTGTGTTTTCTTACAGATTATACAATGATGAATTACACTTTTGGATAGTTAACGAAGCTGTGGGACCCAGTATTCCTGTCTCACACTTGCCACGGTTGCATTTACTCCCATGTGAGCTTGTAAACAGTGATGCTCCCTTACTATCAATTTTGTGAGAAACCAACTTTTCGGCAGTAAGATTGGGAATTTTATTTCCGCCGCCTGTGCGACATGTTCCAATCTTCCTCTGCATCTTATAATTCCTTCTTCCAAGAAGAGATTCAATTGTACTAATAAGGTCAATTTTGAAACTTTACCCCCTTTTTCCAAAGCTTTATATTCTTCCGGAAAGTATTCCTTTTGTAAGAGGATAACCATTTTATTTTTAGCTTGTTGAAGTTCTTCCAGCTTTAAACTTCCAATTTTTCTACGGCCAGTTGATTTGCAATTGTGAATAAATCGCCAATTCAAGCTATAGTTTTACAAAATTTATCCACTCTACAAAATCTTTCCTAGTTCAGCAGATGGGTTTTTTCACTGTTCCCTACAAGATGGACTTGAATAACTTCATCCTGTGCTTGTGCTTCTTTCACCCATGTCCTGTCAATAGGATGGGTGTGGTTTTCTGATTTTAACCAGGGAGGTCCCTCCCACCAAAAGGAGTTATTTCTTACTTCTTCTGTCCTTTTTCCTCTAGTAATCCAGTCGCTAGGGTTTTCTGAAGATGGGACGTAAGAAAAGACGATCCCCGCAGTTATAGAGTTAATTTCCAATACTCTCTTTTTCACAAATACTGGCAAATTATTCTTTGTCACTAACCATCCTAGGGCAACTTTACTATCAGACCAAATTATTATTTTCTCAAATTTATTTCCTTCAAAAGTTTCAACTATAAATTCACACAATCTTGCACCTAACAACAATGCCATTAATTCTAATTTAGGTACAGTCAACTCTTTAATGGGTGCTACTCTACCCTTTGCCATAATCAGAGACGAAGTTTTACCACTTGCTCGATAGGCCACACAACCATAAGCTGGTATACTAGCATCACAGAAAATGTGGAGATAATCCGTTTTCTCCAGATTAGTGCCTCTGGAGAAGGAAATACTGAGACTTTTCTCTAAGTCTTTGGATAACTCATTCCACTGTTCTAATAAAGGAACTGAAAGTAGATCATCCCATTTCAACTGCTGTTTCCACAAATCCTGTAAGAATATTCTAGCTCGTATCGTAATAGGGATAAGCATTCCTAAAGGATCATAAATTTGGGCAATTGCACTTAGAATTTCACGTTTTGTTTGATCGGTCTTAAGATGATTAGGTGTTATTGTTAGTTCGTCATTAGAGATGTTCCAATTTAGGGCTAAGACTATATAGGTTTGTTTTTCTTCTGATTTTATGCGATAAGCTTCCGCAACAGTATTCAAAAGATCACTATTACTAGTCCATTCCTTTAAATACAAGTGCGCCTGTGCAAATATTTTGTTTGCGCCAAAAAATAAATTTATCAATTCATCTTCAATGTTGGAGATAAATTGAAGGTTGTCCACGTATAATCCCCTTCTCATCATATCCACCATTTCAGTACAACTCGTATCTTTTTTTTACAGCTGCCAGATGTGATTTAATAGTGGCATTCAACAGAAACGGAGAACACGTAGCACCAAACAATACCACCCTAAACCTATATATGATTAATTCGCTATTTGGATCCGTTGGGTCTTGCAACCATAAAAACCGTGTGTAATTGCGGTCTTCTTCTCTCAATTGCACCATAAGAAACGCTTTTTCTATATCACTAATACAGGCGTAGTTGTTAGTCCTGAACTGCAATAAGACCTTGAGCAAATCTGTCGTAACATGTGGTCCAGTCCACAGACAGTCGTTAAGGCTCAATCCATTTTTACCTTGTCTCCAGGAACAGTCAAAAACTATTCTGATTGGAGTGGTGGCACTATCTTTCTGTACACTATGATGTGATAGATAATGACAATTTTCAACCCCATTGTTTTTATCTACCCTTTCAATGAACCCCCTATCTTCCTGATCCTTCAGGATTTTTTGATAGTGGTTCAGGTAGGTTTCATCTTTCTGAAATTTTGCACATTGTTGTTTAACCCGGCCCCACGCCATGCCAAAATTGGATGGAAGCCTTGACTTATTAGACTTCCATGGTAAGGCCACAACATATTGCTTCTCTATTTCAGAATATACAATGGTACTTTCAAAGTCTTCTAGAACCTTTCGATCATGTTCTTTCAATTCATTGCAGTCAATACCCACTTTATCTAAATTCCACAAAATATCCAAATCATTCCTTATATCACTATCAAATTTATGAGTAGCTTCAATTTCTTCCTCATTAGTTGCTAGCTTTAACACAGTTACCTGGGTTTCCTGCACTGGAGGGGCAATACAGGACCCTGTCACAACATATCCAAATATGGTAGGTAACAATATCAATTTCCCAGCTCTTCTGAATCCGAGGTGTAATATGTTATAGACATTATCAACGCCTACCAACATATCAATAGGTGCTTGTTTGTCCACAGGCAAATCGAAATCCTTGTCCGCTAGGCAAATTTTGGTTTTACACGTTTTCAAATTTCGTTTAACGTTGAATTTCTTAGTATCCTCTGGTAACTCATCTACCACAATACAATCCATAATAATCAATCTACCCTTATAAGGTATGGAAACACTGACCGTCTCATACTCATTCACAGGTTTACTTGTCAAATAACCCCTTAATGCAATTTTTTCCGCGCCTTTAGATCTATACTGTACGTCCTTAAGTGCTGACCTTCTGATAAAGGTTCGTTCCGCACAAGTGTCCAATAATCCACGAAGGCGTACCAAATGTCTTCCTTTACCTTTTAACACAATTGTGGCTGTTGGTAAAATTGACCTCTGCTTGGATTTCTGACCCAGATCACTTACGGAAAGTGTTCCAACTTGCACACCATTATTATTAGGTTTATTTGCTGATTTAATTGTTGATTTACTTGGTTCGCTGGTTTGTCGTTTATCACATAATACACGATGATGTTTTAATCTGCATCCGTTTCCACAAATTTGCTTTTCACAATCTACACTAAAGTGTTTATTTGATGCACACACAAAACATAATCATAAAAAACCGAGACGACTCAGTTTCTTATCCCTACTGGCATAAGTTTTACACTGTGTCCACCAGTGTTCGCCTTCACACAATGCACATTTTCTAGTTTGTTGAGAACTAAATTTATTCACATTTACTTTATTCTTAGGTCTAACAGATTGTGATTGATTCACTGTGAACGTAGATATTGTTGATAGAGTTCCAGGTTTATTTACATCCGCTGAGACGAAAAATCTTAGATTGGGAATTTCTTCTTCCAGATATTTCTTAAATGTATCAAATACAAGCCAATCATCCCCACTTCTGCGTTTTACAGTTTCACTAACACTCTTAGGCAACTTACTATGAAGCAAAATAGTGTAGAGCTCATTCAACTCCGGGTTTTCACTCTCTAATGATCTGATCGAACATTCAAAATTTGCTCTGAATGATTGCAATGATTCTGAATCAGGAGATGGAGACCATTTCTAGTAATCTTCTTACTAGGACTCGTTTGATCTCATCCTTTTTCCCATATGTGGTTCGGAGAAGAGATATAGCTTGTAAATAATTCGCAGCTTCCAACTTAAATCCTGAAATCAGTTTTAGAGCATCTCCTGTGAGCAAACTTTGCAGATATGAGAATTTCTGAATTAGTTCTAAATCCCCTCACTGGTGTACCGACACATTGTATAATTCCCCAAAGGAATTCCACTCCAACACATCTCCAGTGAAATGTGGGAGATCCAATTTCGGCAATCTAACATTAGTCTTATGTGTGGTCGGAGGATTTCCAGAAGAACCGCTTCCTGATATCGCTGTGATGGCATTGATCAACTTATACCAATGTTCCCCAATTACTACTTCATACTCTGCTTGCTCTTCCACCTCTTTCATTCGCTCTTCTTCAGTGGTTAAGGCTAATATCTTTTCATTCAGATCGTGCTTAGTCTTCATTTGTTTCATAATTAAATCCTTAATTGAAGACAATGTATTGAAATTACCTGCAACAATAGCAGAGTCTATCCTATTTATCCATTTGGTGATTACACCCTTGTAACCACCTCGTGACCTCACCAAAGCTTCTCTTTTAGACATTTTTCCAAAGATAATTATCAAACCAGCTAAAACCAATAAATTTCAACATTTTTTTCCATATATAACCACCCCATTAAATGCAATTAATTAACACACTTCAAGAGAAATTCAATTAGAAAATGATCACCATAATTATATACATTTTCAACAGCACAACTATATTGAATTCTTTCCCATAGAGTTTTCGTTTTAAACAACTTCAACTTAGTTGCTCGGTCATTTAAAAAGATGGCCGCCTATGCGACAGCGTTATTCCTAATTAATGCCAAGACTAGTTTAACCCATCAATGAATTCCCGATCATTGACAAAATGGCCGCCTGTGCGACAATAATATTATCAATGCTGGCGCAAACTCACACAACTTGAAAATTTCACCATAGGAAAGAATCAATTTATTAACTTCACTTTCAACTATTAACGAATTGCCGAAACTCAACAACTTAACAAGACTAATATTTCCACCTTTAAATTATTTTTCAATAAAAATCACAACTAGTGGAAAATAATTTTCATACTTAAATGTTTTTAATTAGTGGCAACGATTAACACTGATCAATTCAGAATGTATAACGCATATAAAATTTTCAATCTCCTCATATGATTCACGGCAAAAAAGTATGACGTCAACGGTTTTCTAAATTGCCAATACCAACCTAGTCATAACAACCCGATGCAACGAATACTTTCTCATAACACGCAATATTGGTAAAAACATCTATCAAACATATTCACGTATTAACACCAATATCAATGTTAAATATATTCGTTATCAATCAGTATCAATCATCACCCGCAATTATCCTGGTCACGGCACCATTATATATTTACTCAAAAGAATCCAAAATAGTAAACATATAGAATCTTCAATAAATATGGAAACCCAAACTTACCCCAATTCGGTTTACATATTACCAGGTTCTTTAACAGTTTTTCAAGGATTCTTTTCTGTTTCTTTCATTCAATAAATCGAGATTGCGTTGTGTTTAAATTACTATTTGACCAGGTATAAAAACATTCATATTTATTACTAACCTTAACTATTCATTGTAAAGTTTCCTATCCGGCAACCCGAAGTATAGTCTTATTTTACAAATGTCTGCTAGTAACGATATCTAACATGCATGCATGCCCTTCAATATCACTAACATCACAAAACACTTATGAAAATTTGACTTAGCTTAATCCATGGTGGTAAGAACTCTCTTAGTGGTGTGTTAATTCCTCCCCTCCCCCTGAGATACCGCAGGGTAACCAAGAACCTATCAGTCACACTCGTGAGCCGGTACTAACTCGTTCTGAGTTAAATTACTTAAAGACGACTGAGGATCCACGCATGTGCGACCAGCATTCGTCAAAACAAACTTTAACAACTCATTAACGATTGCTTAGAGTCAAACAACTATTGAATATATTTTACCTTTCAAAAAACTTCGACCAAAAAGAAATAGTATATTATTACAAACAATTCAATACAACAATTATAATTTTCTATTCATCTCACATTGCATAATGTTCATAATATTTCCCTTACAAAATAAAAGATAAATGACTGCTTACTGGTCTTTATAAATACACTATCGTGATTCCATCTTAAGTCACGATAGGGCTACATAAATCACGAAATTATGTTTACATTAGAATTAATGATACAGTTTTTGCTTAATATTGCTTTGGTATCTAAAAAATATTATAAAACGGTTAAAAGAATAAAAATACAAAAACCTAGTCGATATATAAAAAAACTTGTGGCTAACTGAGGTCCTTTACGATTATGATAATAAAAACACTTGTGATCAAAATAGAATGTAAAAAAAAATATACATATATATATATATATATATATATATATATATATATATATATATATATATATATATATATATATATAAAATGAATGATCGAACTTACTGTCAAGAGATGTGGCTGAAAACTATATGAATATTTGAGAAAATTCTTGAAGAAAATACGTTAACTACGAACAAAACAAGAAAGATCAACAAGGGATGATAGGTAATGGCAGTTAGGTAATAAGTAATGGTGTGGAGGTGGTTTGATTATTTAAGGAAGGAGACAATTTCTGGGTGTAAAGAGATTCCAAGAGAAGTAATGAAAGGCAATCTGATGTTTTTGGAAAGAATTTCAAAATGGTTGTATTGGATATGAATTTTACATGAGTTTGAATGATTTCTTATTGAGGGAAATTCTTTGGATTTTAATATGGAACCAGTATGATAACTGACATCCCTATGGGAATCGATGCGGACCTTCAGTAATCGTCGGGTAGACCCGATATTGTGTTCAAAATTACATTTTGGACAAGTATACTTGTAAACAACAAAGGACCGCATCAACGCCGGAAGGGTGTCTTTGAACCTGAAAAGTTTGCCAATATTTAAAGTTTTTTTAATATAAACTTAAAATTGACAAATGGATACCGAGTAGTGAGGGCTGTGGTGAGCTCGTTTCTGAAAAGAGCATTTTTTACCTATGGCAATGATACAAACACTAATTTTTGGGGGGACCTCAGGACATTTATATTTAGGCTGAAAAATATCATTAAGAAATTTATTAACGATTTTTTCATAGAAGTGTGAGGGATGACAATTGTATGTAAAATAGGTTTTTTAAAATTGAATTTCGGTAAATTTTTAGTTTCAGCCAAATTTGGAAAAATGCAATAAAAATATATTTGTTGCATCAGAAATAGTGTGGTTTCAATGAATTTAACGTTTATTTTGACTGCAAACCAACCGATTTAGAGATTTACTATGTATACCCTAGTTCATCCCACCAATTATGGGGGACACCCTTTGGGAACCGGGGTTTTGGGTGGGGGAAGGGGGGGGAGGGTGTTGGGGCATTGAATGATATTTGCAATAAATGAATAATCAATGTTCCAGCACCCCTCCCCCATACCCCTAACTAGGCCTACCGGGGGGAGGGGGGTAGGGCCCCCCAGCGACCCCCCCTTAAAGCCACAGTAATTTTCAGGGCACCACAAAACCTAACAAACCCACCTAACCTAACCTAGGGGCCCTGTACCCCTACCGGGGGGGGGGGGGCTTCGCCCCCCCTGCGACCCCCCCTTATGGCCAAAGTAATTTTCAAGGCACCACAGAACCTAACAAACCCACCTAACCTAACCTAGGGGCCCTGTACCCCTACCGGGGGGGGGGGGCTTTGCCCCCCCTGCGACCCCCCCTTAAGGCCACAGTAATTTTCAGGGCACCACAGAACCTAACAAACCCACCTAACCTAACCTAGGGGCCCTGTACCCCTACCGGGGGGGGGCTTCGCCCCCCCTGCGACCCCCCCTTATGGCCACAGTAATTTTCAAGGCACCACAGAACCTAACAAACCCACCTAACCTAACCTAGGGGCCCTGTACCCCTACCGGGGGGGGGGCTTCGCCCCCCCTGCGACCCCCCCTTAAGGCCACAGTAATTTTCAGGGCACCACAGAACCTAACAAACCCACCTAACCTAACCTAGGGGCCCTGTACCCCTACCGGGGAGGGGGCTTCGCCCCCCCTGCGACCCCCCCTTTAACCAGGGGTAAATTTGAATATATATATTTTGTTAAATCACTTCTTACCTTAAACGGAAGATGACGATGAAGATGTGGAAGGTTGTGGTTGACCCTCTTCTGAATCATCAAGTACTGGAATACGTTCAGATTTGGTACAATACCACACATGTCTATCCTCACGAAAATGTAAAGGCGAATCACATTTACCACACTGGACACTTAAAGGTAATACGGAATGCTCCCTTAGAAAACGATTCACTACTTCAGGAGTTCCATTATAATTCCCATGAAATCGGCCAATCACATCAAAATAGGAATAACGACATATTTCACACAACCGTACCGGAGGATCCATGACAGTCAAGTGACGTGTGATGAAAATATAGAAACCGGAACTTTTGAAAACCGAAAACAAACGACAATCACGGGTTTCTCCCATAATGAAATAGGGAAAAAAACAAAATACTGTCGTTTACAATGTTATATTGCACGAAAAACAGATCCTTGAAACAAGACTGAGAGACCAATGAATCGTCCAATAATAACCCTTGAAAAGTACCCAGTAGTATTTAGATTGGAGGAGCGACATTAGTGGGAGGAGCAAATGCGCATTCAAGCAAATATTGTCACATTGCGCAATGGGGAGGAGCCAAGTAAGATGAAAACAGATATACAAACTAACAAGAGCTACCTTGCGTGCCCATGGAAAGATATACACTAAACTTAGAAAAAGTCAAGACCTTCAATTCCTGAAATATTTTTTTTCTCTGTAAGTATGCATTAGCGACAAAAATGTATTGAGAAGAAGTGTTTTGTTATCACGTGCTTTACTAGGAAAATATATTAATATAATACATTTCCCAATTTGGTTGAATCCAAAACTTTACCTAAATTTCTTTATGGAAGTTATGCCAGCTCGAACATAAGGAATATTCTCTAAATAAAATGATCTCGAACGACTGCTAAAAATTTTTTGCCCAAACCAGTATATGTCTCCTTTCTAAAAATACCTGTAAGAAATCCTCTATTTGAGTGTGAAATGGTTATGTCAAGGAATAGTAACTGATAGAATCAATTAAGCATTTGGGAACAATGATCTCCAATACAGGGTATTTGGAATTAGAGTTTAGTGAAAGATTGAAAAAAGCAAATTAGACAATGGCTAGTTTAAGTAATATTTGGAAATCAAATAGCCTAAAATTTCATATAAAAATCACGCTATATATCAGTTTAGTGAGATCGATGTTAGTCTATGGACATGAGTCATGGTATGACAATGAAACAATATCCAATAGATTTAATAGATTTGAGAACAAAGCCCTCAGAAGGATATTGGGAGCTAAATGGCAGGACAGGACTAGAAAAGAAACTATAAGAGAGATTACTCGAGTACCATATGTGGATGAGATCATGATGAGGGGTAGATGGGGATGGTTTAGGCATGCTCTTCGCGCTCCCCGAGAGAGATTAGTTCACCAAACATTTACCGGGCTCCACAAGGCACTTGAAGAATTGGAAGACCCAGGCCTACATGGCTTAGGACTATAAAGCGCAAAGTAGGCTTCAGCATCATTTTGACCACATTCATGTCGATTTTGTACATACCGTACCACATCACAAGGACATCGTTACCCGTTTACGGCATCAACCACTTCAGTCGTTAGGCTGAAGCCCTTCCCATAATACTACAACATTTGCCTCATGTACATCTGCCTTACTCCCAGGATAGATATCAAGATTTGCTATCTCTGAGCATATTACTTCGGACAGGGGTACCGCTTTCACCCCTCAATTGTGGACATCATTAGCGAATCTCCTTTGAATCACCCTTCATCAAACAAAGGTCCCCGGTTTGTTCCTGGGTCTGGGCACCAAAAATTATGTAGTGGTTTGCGGACTGTGGCCAGAGGTAGCACCCGAACTGCCTATTGTCCGAATGCCGACCACAACCCGGCGTTCACTACACAACAAATACTGTATACAACGGTGAAATACTCAAAGAAACCTAAGTAACAGGTCAAGAGAACGGAGCTCTGGGCACCACCCCTTGATTTATACTGGGCAAGGGGACCCAGCTAGAATCTTGCTTTTTATTATACCTTTCATTGGGCTTGCTGGCTTATAAATAAAGGTATAAGAACATTAGGTGAAAGGGAATCTTATAATTAATAACGGAACACAGTGTGGGAGGAAAGAATTATGATAAATTACTGTACTTAAGAGATCTTAAAAAACAGTGGCTGGGGAAGGGGGGCACATTGGTGTAGGAACAGGAATGATATGCTGTATTCATAAAACACAAGAAAATAATATTCATTTGACAAAACTGTTAGGGTTATGTTAGCATGGACCCATCAATCCAAATAGAAAATTAAAGGCAAAATTAGCATTCCTTTACGTCAAACTTCAGCATCCGGGTAATAAGATAAACAAATTAACCAAACAAGATTTCCACAGGTGGGGCACTCATAAGTGTTCCTATACAGTAAAAGTATAAACAGAGGCACTCCTAACCGTGTATCTATTTGGGCAAGTACCAGTATGCCATTTCAATAGTTCCAGTTAACTATTAATGTTTATCACACTTAAACGTTTGACTGTCTCCACAAAAAGACGGTTTTAGGCCCCCTTACGTTCACTTGGTTCTCGGGCAAACATTTAAAAAAACTGTCCATCACTAAGTTCCAGTATGGAATCACATTTTGTGATCTGGTGATGTGGAGTAGCAATATCTTGATCCTTGTTGATGAAATCTTGGATTCGCAAGGTTTTCAACTGTCGAAGCTCTTTTTCAACTGAACTGAGAATACTGAAGAAGGGCCGTGCCTGATGTCAAAACTTCTCTAATGACAACATCTTCTAGCTGAGCATTGAAAATTGAGTTCATATCTTCACCTTCTCCCATTTCACCCATTTTGAGCAATGCATCATTTATTGCTATCAAACGAGATAATCCCATTTTGCGATACTGTACATTCAATTCCAGGGAGGGATTTACTCACTTTTCTATACACTGTTCATTCAGTAGGGTAAAGGAAGTTTATACTACGCTGATTAACCCTATTCAGTTGTAGGAATCATTCAGTACCCTTCAAATCATTTTTCTTGTGCCACGTCTTAACTCAACTTCTAGTTGCCTCTCTAAAAAACCCTACAGAGAGTAGGGCGTGTAGTTTCTTCTTAAGGCTATGTTTAGGGTCCTTGGGGAACACACTTGTCCCGTAGTCTATCGTGATCCATCCGTGACTGAGCCTCAGTGTGTGCATCTTCAGTGTCTGTCTGGAGTGCATTTTAACCCTCTGATGGAGCTCCGCAATTACGTCCCTCCAACTGACGTGATTCTGGGCCATAAGGCGGAGGTAAAATCTCGTGTTCCTGACGCTGAGGGCTTGATCACTGATGATCAGGAAGTGCCGGAGGATTGTCCTGTAATCCAGTACATGACAGAAAAGGCACCTCATCAGTCCAGTTGTACCCATGTGTCTCAACACTCGGCAGTAGGGATAGTAATGATGCAGGAGACCTTATTTTGTGCTCTTGTTGATACAGGAGCACAGGTTTGTCTAGTAAGTGAGTCTGTACTGAGCCAACTTGGCATAGAGTACCAGGTACTGTCAGGAGAACAGCTAGAGGGGTTGACTGGTTCCTGCACCAGCATTCTAGGCTACGTCCAGTTAGAGGTGAAGTGTCCTTCTGGGTGGAGGCTACCGCTGTTTAACTATGCGGTGGTAGCTGCCAAAGACATTAACTTTTGTTTTGTTCTTGGTAGGAATATACTGGACGCAGCCTACCTGACACTGGATTCACCCCGAGAACAGTTGGTGTATGACCACACTACTGTTCTTCAGTTGTCTCCCAAGGTACTCTCAGTGTCCTCCCTGCATACCGAGACCACTGTTATGAAGGTAACTGATCCTGAATCTGATCAGGGAGTGTTCTCTGGAAATGCTCTTCTGTCCTTTAGTCAGGTGTCCAAGACCCAAGGAGATCATCGACAGATTCAATCTGTCTTTAAGATGATCTACTCTGGGGTTCCTGCATCTCGAGTTCCACGCTCCTGTCTACCCTATAGGAGATGTTGGTCGAACCTGGAAGTTCACCAGGGTTTGCTAGTGAAGCGGAATCCAGACGGCTCAGTAGTCCCAGTAGTCACCTTCAATGTCCTGATTAACTTAGTTGCCGAGACACACCTCCAGAACGCTCACTGGGGGATCGGAAAAATGAGTGCAATGCTCCGTCGACTCGTCTGACACAGATCTTTGATTAATGTAATCATAGATATGTGCCGGACGTGTTGGGAATGTCAGACTTGTAAGGTCTCAAGGGAGGTGGTTGCCCCGCCGACCTTGAAAATAGTGACCTCTTCTCCCTTTGAATTGGTTGCTATGGATCTTGTAAGTCTCCCAACAACCAGTACTGGTTTTATTGGGTATTCCACCGATGTATGTTTGTTGTATAGTGAACGTCGGGTTGTGGTCGGCATCCGGATACTAGGCAGTTTGGGTGCTACCTTTGGCCATAGTTTGCAAACCACTACAACATCTGCCTTACTCCCAGGATAGATATCAAGATTTGCTATCTCTGAGCATATTACTTCGGACAGGGGTACCGCTTTCACCCCTCAATTGTGGACATCATTAGCGAATCTCCTTTGAATCACCCTTCATCAAACAACAACCTAGAACACTGCTGCAAGGGAATGGTTGAATGTTTTCATTGCACCCTTAAAGCTGCTTTGATGTCCGCTGCAAGGACTCCAACTGGTTTACCTAGCTTTCCTGGGTCCTCCTGGGACTAAGGACCACTCCTAAAGATGCTCTGGAGGTGTCAGCAACTGAAATGATGTATGGTGACCTATTGGTCGTCCCTGCCATTTTTTTTCCATCTGCAACCTCTTCTTACAATCTCCAGGGCCTATGTTACGTATTGGGAAAGTTTAAGCTATGCCGCCAGACTTACAGGCCCCCAGCTAAGCAACACATATTGACAGATCTGGACTCCACAATGCACTTTTCCTGTGCAGGCCCTTTCCTCATGATCAGTTGTACGCCGAAAGAATTCTTAGTCAATATGCGTGGCAAAGAAGAATAGGTCTCCATTGACCACTTAAAACCTGCATATCTACTGCCAGGTGACCCACCTAAAGTACGTCCCTCAAGAGTAGGGCACCCTATTTCACATGTATGTCATTTATGGGGGGGGGGGGGCATGTACTGCACGTATTTCACACAAACTCGTACATTGAAACGATATTGCCTCTTTATTGTTTATCTTGCTCTACACCTCTCAGTTAACGAAACTGATTTAAGCCTGTCTATTATATTTTTAAAAATAGTAGGTTGGCCAGAGTACCATCCATCCTTAGAGATACTAATGCTAGTGAGTTATTGGGTCCTTTGTCTGGCTAGACAGTACTACATTGGATCCCTCTCTCTGGTTTAAGCTGATTTTTTCCTTTGCCTTCACATGCACAGAATAGCACGGCCTATTCTATACACATTCTCCTCTGTCCTCATACACCTAACAACAATGAGATTACCAAACAAATTTTCTCTCTCAAAGGATCAATTGCTGCACTCTAATAGTTCAGTGGATTTTTCCTCTTGCTAAGGGTAGAAGAGGCTCTTTAGCTAAGGTAAATAGGTGTTCTATAGTAGGAGAAGGACACTACAAAATAAAACCATTATTCTCTAGTCTTGGTTAGTGCCATAGCCTCTGTACCATGGTCTACCACTGTCATGGGGCAGAGTTTTCCTGCTTGAGAGTAAACTCAGGTACACTATTCTATCTTATTTCGGTTCCTCTTGTTATTTTGAAGTTTTTATATCTTATATGTGAAAGATTTATTTCAATGTTGTTATTCTTAAACATCTGTTGTAGTTTATTTCCTTATTTCCTTTTTTCACTGAGTTATTATCCCTGATGACGCCCTTGAGGGTATATCATCCTGATTTTCCAGCTAGGGTTGTAGCTTAGCAAGTAATAATAGAAATAATAATAATTATATTCTTGAATTGATCTGTTTGAATTATTGTGACCTCCTTTCACTGAAGCTGTTGCTAAAAAAGCTCACTTTCTGTTGACATAAAGTTAGTTGCATTCCCCTCCCTTCTCAGTTATCATCTAACTGGCGCCAAGCACAGTTTGCTTACCAATGCCCTTACAGCATGTTTCACCTAAGGCTAAGATATACAAACTATATTTCATAAATTCATTCTGCACCCACTGTAACTTCCCTATTTGATTCATGGTTTTGACATTCCAATTACCAATTTAAAATTTTTCTTTGGTATTTATAAACCAGGAGCTTCTTAGTATCATGCTATTCCCTGGATTGGGGGCTATTCTGTTTCGCTTTCCATTGAGTAACTAAATCTATAGAGGTTTCATTGGTTAGATCCATATACATATTAGAGAACAGTTGGTGTCAATAGCAAAATTTCTTTCACAGTTTGAATTGTTCATTTTCATGTGAATATAGGAACAGGTGAACATACTTTTGGATCGTAACTAGGTTGATAACCGACCACATAATACTTGGAAGGGAAATGCCTAGAGATTGAATACTAGAAGTACTGTTGTAAATCCTTTCTTACCGTCTGGAACTCTTTTTTCAAATGCACCATATTATGATAAAAGATTTTATAGCATTGTATTGTACGCAATTGCTGATTGAAATATAATTATTGTTTTTTCTTCTTACATTTTCTGAGCCACATAATTTTTAACTGTAAGAGTAACAATTAAAGTATATCATGTATCTTCTAACTGTTGAATTTACATAAACTTCCTATGCGAAATATATCTGAAATATTAGTCGTTAGAGAAGATTTAGGCGCAGTTTTGAATTCTGAAATGGCACTGCTATTTTCCTGTCTTACAGTCATCCTCATCTTTCTTGGTTATCAAGACTCTTTGTTTAATACCATCTTATTCCCAACTTATTTTCCTCCATTACTTCCACAGAATCAAACTGGCTCAGAAAACTTTGCCCCATACTGTCACCAGCATCAACTATTTTACAACTTTATTTCTAAACATTTTTACATTTTTCGTTCTCCTTACACCTTATCGTCCATAAAATCAATTTTTGATGTTTTTCTTTCCACACTTTTCTACATATCTTGCTTACCCTATTAAGTGATATATCTCTTTTCTTGAAATGTAACTAACACTGAATAAATGTCAGTAATAAATCAACAGCTTCCATCGTTCATCCAAACATCAACCATTTCTTTCTTCATTCTCGACGTATTTTCATAATCCATAATATACTGTATATGTATCTTCCTTTCTTGACTTCTCGCATCACTTCTCTCCTGTCTAAGTAGTATAATACGCTTTATTTCTATCATAAGAATTTAACCCGCTCTCAAAAACTTACCTTTTATGGCATACATTGGAAATATCCTCCAATGAATTATACGATTCGTCTTTCTCATTTTCTAATTTTATGTCTGCCGTATATAATTTTTAACTTTTACTGTCGAGCCACTCATGTAAATGTATCATGACAAACACTAGATGCAGTTACCCATCCACATTATCATTAAAAAAAAAAAAAATATTTTAAGGATAAGATTATTCCTAAGCAAAAATTTCGCATTTCTGTATGTTAGAAAATATCTCCAAGAAATAAATGGTTTCAAAGGAAACTCAAAAACATTTCTGAATTGCCATGTTTTCTGCGCCCAGAAAAAAAGGGCTAGGAAAAGGTAAAAGAGGTTTGGTCATGTAGTCTCGACTGAATGTGGAATATGAAAGGGGAAATGTAGAAATTTACCAAAACAAGTATAAAGGGGACACCCAGAGCTTTGGTTCGTTCTTGTTAAGGAGAGGGTAATATAGGGGAAAAAGTCCAGATAAAGGATTGTATTTGGCGAAAGAGAAAAGTATCATTTGCGACATTTGCCTTATTGTTATTTATCTATGGAAAGGAAGATCTTTGGCTCATCTCTCTGTTGTTTTCATATTTCAATTGATATTGGTTTATCTACACTTTAAAGGACATAGAGACCTGTTTAGTTTATGAAAAGAGTTTGATTTCTTCATATAAGTCCTTTGATGTGTTTTTACGACAGAATACCAGGAATGGAGGTCTTGTTGGAATCAAGGATATTTATTGAATTGTCCAGTGTCATTGAAGAGACCATCGAGGGGCACTTGCAGCCAAAATATCATTTCAGAGCACTACAGTGATTACATTTATATATCATTAAGCCAATTTGTACTATCTCTTCTGTTTCATATTGATATCTTGGGTCATAGGTGAAGGTACCAAGATGCCAGTGATCTGCATAAAACGGGCGTGCTCTAACTTCTGTACGCCTGACTCAATTAAAATGGAGATTATTTTCTTCTTCTTAATGTGATTGTTGGTTTTACTGAACCATCATTCTCTGTTTGTTAGTCTGAAGTCGAGTTATTCTTTTTTTCTTTTTCCTGATTTCTTAATGCTGCGATTCTTTGTTGATTATTTTCAAGGCGAGAATTTCTTTGGTCTTTGTTTTCTACTTCACGCGTAGCTGCTATTCAGCTGCGATTGATGTTCCTTATTTCAGAATTTTTACGAGGGTGAGGGTTCTGCCCGCCGCCAATAGTTCTCTTAAGGGGCACTTGGACATTTCAGAGCACCTCCATTGTCTTTCTTGGAAATTTTCACATAAAAACGTCGTTTAAAATTTTACAAAGAATCGTATATACTTGAGGTTTAATGGGGTACTTAGAGATTCGGAACTAATTCAATTGATTTCTTAGGGAAATTTTACATAAGAGTACACTTTTAGTTTTTATGTTGAATTGTAAATATCTGAAGTTTTAAGAGGGTGGGGGATTTTGCCCCCATATTTCCCTTAGGAGAACACTTTGAGATTCAGGATCACTTGCATTATCTTCCTCGGAAAATTTTACATAAGATTGCATTTCTATAGTCTATGTAGATTTCCTAACCTCTCTTTCTATAGGGAACACACACACACAGACCTGCCTCTTTATATATATATATATATATATATATATATATATATACGGTATATACATATATATATATATATATACATATATATATATATATATATATATATATATATATATATGTATGTATAAACCGTATATACACACACACACACACACATATATATATATATATATATATATATATATATATATGCATATATGTATGTATATATATATACTGTATATATATATATATATATATATATATATATATATATATATATATATACATATATATATACATATATATATATATATATATATATATATCCATATATATACCTTATATACACCGTATATATATATATATATATATATATATATATATATATATATAGTATATGTATATATACATATAGATATATATATATATATATATAGATGTATATATATATATACATATATATATATATATATATATATATATATATATACATATATATATATATATATATATATATAATATATATATATATATATATATATATATATATATATATAGAGAGAGAGAGAGAGAGAGAGAGAGAGAGAGAGAGAGAGAGAGA
>NC_090730.1:97503562-97506062 GCF_036898095.1 Palaemon carinicauda
GAGAGAGAGAGAGAGAGAGAGTGTGTGTGTGTGTCAGCGAGCCAGAGGTAGTAGTGTATTGATTGTTTGTTGTGAGAAAGACTGTTGGTATAACTGAAATTGTTTGTTTTATGTTTTTAGCTAGGTTAGGACGGTGGTGCATGTCTTGGGTAAATGCTTATTTTGATTTGACTGCAGCAAGAGGCAGTTGTGTGAATGCTGGACTCTATTATTATATATTTTTACCAGCATGGAAGTGTTTGTTTATTTCTAAAGTAAGTACAATTTATTCATCTTTGCTAGGAGTGATTCTGAATGATAGAAACAGGTTATTATTTATCTTTGATTATAGTGTGATAGTTTAGGTAGCGAGGAGTGTTCGTAAGTATTTTTCTTTTTTTCATTTACAGGCTGTAATTCCTCCTTTGGAGAGTTATTTTTTTTGAATGCTGATCTATAGTTGCTGACCTGGCCTGTAATCGATTGTAATAAGACTGCTCTTTTGGATTGCTTAACCGTTGATAACCTGTCCTGTGAATTAAGATTTCGCATAATGATGATAATTATGATGATGATAATTATGATGATGATGATGATGATGATTATGACACCCATGACCCCGAAGAGTTAAGGCCATTGTGGTAGATCAACAGACACACTTCTGTTTTTCATATAGTGGTAGTTTGCCGTAAAAGACAGTTCGGCTGTGGATGGACGACAGTGTTGGTGTCCCATTATACATATGAACACATAATTTATTTGGTGTTAGTGTGCGGTGTAATTTTATATTTGTTAGGGTTTTTTTGGTTTATTTGAATTGTGCTATGGATATTATATATGTAGTGTTAAGTTTTTGATTAGTTTTAAGTGAAATTATTTTGACTGTGGATGGTTTGTATTAAGCATATTATTTTTAAGAAATATAGTTTTAAGGTTGTTTTGTTTTTATGTCCTTTTTGTCCAAGAGTCCCGCTGCTGATAACGAAAGGGGAAAGTTTGTATTGAGGAGACTATTGTCAGTTAGAGTGATTCAAGGGTGTGGGGGTTGTTCTTGAAACATCCTGCCACAGTATAATGAATACTTTTTATTGTAAAGACAGTATATTGCACTTAAAGAAAACTAACGCACGCTGGAATTGTTCCTGAGTCATAAAACCCAACAGGCTTCTTTGACAAAGGGGTGATTTTAGTTTGGTTCTTTTTGGTTCAAATGAAAAATATATGGGAAAAATATTTGATTAGAGAACATCAATCATGTCACCTCTGATCACAATACACGGTTTACGTATTTCTTTTTATGAACATTTACTAGATTTGAGGACAAAGCCCTCAGAAGAATATTGGGAGTTAGATGGCAGGACAGGATTAGAAAGGAAACTGTAAAAGAGATTATTCAAGAACAATACTCGGATGAGATCATGGTGAGGGTTAGATGGAGATGGTTTGAGCATGCTCTTCGCACTCCCCAAGATAGATTAGTTCATCAAACTTTCAGCTGGGCTCCACAAGGCACTAGAAGAGTTGGAAGCCCCAGGCCTACATGGATGATGATGATGATGATGATGATATATATATATATACAGTAGACCCCCGGGGTACGGCGTCCCCAGCTTACGTTTTTTTCATGTTACGGTGTGGAATAAAATGTTTTTTCGTAACATCATTACGACATTTTCCTCACCTTACGGCATCGAATTCCAAAATTCAAACTTGGCGGTTTTTACGCGCACGACTGTGCGAGTCACTCACCTACCACCATGATCATACGTCACTGCATACGTCACTAAGAAGCTGGTCTGCTATTGGTCGACGTCACGGCGTCACTAAGATGACGATACGGTATTGGCCGAAATCCCTCCCACAATGCCTGAGAGAGATGCTGCCTCTCTCTCTCTTTTTGTTAATCGCGCGCTCAGTTCAGAATCTCCTGTGCGTTTCGTAAAGACTTAATCTCGTGTGAGTGCTTGCGATATCGTATTTTTTGTGCATTTTTGTGCTTAATTCCAACTTTAATTCGTAAGCCATGGCTGAACCCTCAACCGAAGACGAGGCCGTTGATGATCCTGCCCCTGAGGGTGATGTTGAGGAATTAATTTCCATCGGGAGGTCCATGGGGCTTGCTGTTGATGAGGGCTGACGTCCGTAACCTTATCAAGGATCACAGGGGGGAGCTTACGACTGAAGACTTGAAGGAGTTGGAGGCAATGCAGTTGACCATCATTCAAGAAGAGCACAGCTCTAGTGGTGGCGAGGACGGGGGGGGGGGGGGATTGAAGAAACAACATCGGCAGAAATAAGGGAAGCTATCGGTTGGTATGAAAACCTTACGAGATTCAATGAAAAAAAAAAAAAACACCCCAAAAAAAACTTCACACATGTCGTCTTCTGGAGAGTGTTAATGATAAGTGTATGAGTCATTTTAGAAATATTTTGAGGAGTCGTCAGAAACAGGCTTCTTTGGATAGATATTTCTCAAAAAAAGAAGTGTCAGAAAGCAAAGATGATATAAGTAATTCTATTA
>NC_090730.1:97516062-97526062 GCF_036898095.1 Palaemon carinicauda
AAACTTGAGACACTACCGTTAGAGATTTATTGGATCCTTTAATTGGCCAGACAGTAATGCATATGGCTCATTTTTTCTTTGCCTACAAATACACTGCATAGTCTGGCCAATTCTTTACACATACTCGTCTTTCCTCATACACCTGATAACACTGAAATTACGAAACACTTCTTCGATCAAGGGGCTAATTACTGTACTGTAATGTTTGATTGGCTACATTCCTCTTGGTAGAAGAGACTCTTTAGCTATGGTAAGCAGCTCTTCTAAGAGAAGGACACTCCAAAATCAAACCATTGTTCTCTAGTCTTGGCTAGTATAATAGCCTCTATACCATGGTCTTCCATTGTTTTGGGTTAGAGTTCTCTTGCTCGAGTGTACACTCGGGTACACTAGTCTATCTTATTTTGTTGTTGTTATTCCTCTTGTTTTTTTGAAATGGGGTGTTGGGCAGGCTTAATAGAAAGGCCATAGATGCCTGGTGGTTCATCAAGAGGTTGTCTATTCCTTATCTGATTCTTTTAATTTTCATAACCATCATCACTGTCCTCCCTTTAGTTGAAGCGGCTATCCTGGAGGGTATTTAGCCTTGCATAGTGTATCTGCTCCTCCATTTTGATCAGTTTTTCCGACTTTTTTTTCTTTAGTCTATGGGTTTGATCAATCAATTTATTTATATTTTTTTACATATGGTTTTTGTTATCATTCTTGTTAATTTGGTTTTTAAGTATAATGTCCCTTTTATATTACCATTAATTCTTATGCTGTCTGGAGACATTGAGCGAAAGTCGGGACCAATTTGTCCTAGATTTCGTCAATGTCCTCTACTGTATTGAAATATTCGTGGTCTTCATATAAATATTCAAGACCTTACAGTTGCGTCCAGACATTATGGTATTCTTTTGTGCTCAGAAACTTTACTTTCTAATATGAGGCAGTCATCTGAGCCCCTTATAACTGGTTTTAAGAAGCCAATAATGTTAAAAGTGATTCCATCTCTAGGGCCAGGGGAATGGTGGTTTATATTAGGACAGAGTACCCTGCTTCTCATAAGTTGTGCTATGAATGTGGATGTCATGAGATTCGGGTAATAAAAGTTTGTGGCAGCCATAATAACTTCCTTTTATGTTCTATCTACCGGAATCCGGACAAAGGTGATTTTATCTTCGATTGTCTTCTTACCATTTTGGTTAAGATACAAGAAGATGATAGAAAGGACTCATTTGTCTTTGTTGGTGATTTCAATGCTCACCGTAGGGAGTGGTGAAGCTCTTTTTCTCCTACTGATCACCATGGCTTAGGAGCTTTAGACTTTGCCTATGAATCAGTCTGTGAGCAAACCATAAATGAAGCTACTCACAGGTCTCGTAACTGCTTACACTTCATATACACCGACTCCCCTGGCGTTATAATAAGTAATGTTGTTTCTCCATTCAGGACATCTGATCATGCGTTGATTTCATTAGGAGTGAAGACTGAGCAGTCTGTCCCTGATGCATCGTACTCATGTAAGATTTTTGGGTTTGAATTGGCCATAATTGTATAGTAATGTTGATCCTGTTGGCCCTTTGAATGAAAATCTAGACAACATAATTGATAGGCTATCCCTTCTCGTGTACTAAGGTACCGAGTGAAGGACAAACCGTGGTTCAATGATGATTGTAGCCTTGCCTATTTGGAGAAGTCGGATACCTATCATCTTTGGAAGGCTAACAGGTAAGATTTGGCCTGTAATAACTATACACAGCTTAGAGCTTTTACTTAAAGAGTTTATGCTTCAACTGAAAGGGAATACAATCTAACCATAAAAGAGACCCTTTCTGGTACATATCTGGAACATAAGTGGTGGTCTACCCTTTAATTTGCACTCTTCGGTGTAGATGCAAAAGTTCCTTCTTTACTTAATCCAGATTGCTCAGTCACTCACTGTCCAAAGCAAAGGAAAGCCCTTTTGGGTGTTGTGTTTGACAGTAAGCAGAGTAATGAGAAACTCAAACTTCCTCATTCCTGTTTTCCTGAGGCTAAACTAACTAGTTTAATTTTTCGATATCATGAAATTAAAGCTCTGTTGATGGACCTTGATGCTTATGGAGGTGTAGCCCCAAATGATATTTTTACTTTTTTTTTTTTATAAAGACTGCATATTTTTTTAGGTTAAAAGTTATCTGTTATTTTGTGCAAGTTAGCAAGAAGACTAACTTCTAGCACTTGTTGGAGGATTGGTAACTCAAGCCCAACTGATTACCGCCCAATTTCCATAACTCCCATATTATCTAAAGTTTTTGAATATCTTTTGGCAAAAGGTCTTAAAAGGTTTGCTGAAGGTAATCATCTGTTCCCTAGTTTGTAATATGTTTTTCGTAAAGTCCTTGGAGCATGTGATGCCCTTCTTACAATCTCCAATGCTGTACAGAAAACTTTGATTGTGGTCAGGAAGTTCGTATGAATGGCCTTGATTTTAGTGCTGACTTTGACCGTGTTAATCATGAGGCCCTTGTTTTCAAACTCAAACAGTTGGGAGTGTGTGGGTTGTTTCTTAGCATTATTATTGAATTTTTAAGTAATTGATCTCAAAGAGTTGTTGTTGATGGGCACCATAGTGATTATAGGAATGTGATATCTGGTGTTCCAAAGGGTAGTGTTTTTGGCCAAATACTTTTCAAACTATATACACAAAACAGGTGGTTTGGCCTAGAAAACAAGCTTGTTGCATATGCAGATGATGCTCCCCTCTTTACATCAATTCCATCTCCTGAATGTAGATCTGGGGTTGCTGAGACCCTTAATAGAGATCTAGCTAAAATTAGTGCCTGGTACAAATTATGGGGTATGAAACTGATTTCTAACAAAACTAAAATTATGATTGTTAGTAGGTCAAGAACAGTGGCTCCTCAATATCCGGACTTCAGCACTGATAATGTTTTTTTTAACTTTGTATGACTTTTAATATTTTAGTGTGATTCTCGACGGCAAATTTACTTTTGAGAAACACAATAGGTCTGTGTCTTCTTCAATTGCACAAAAAAAATGGCATATTTCGGTGATCAATCTATTCTGAAGAAGGGTTTCATCTCTTTCATTCTACCTTGTTTCGAGTATTGTTCTCCTGGGTGGTCTTCAGCTGCAGATTCTCATCTTAATTTGTTGGACAGGAACTTATAGTCTATTAAATTTCCTATTCCTGATCTAGATATCAATCTCTGGCCCCGTCGTTTAATTGGTTCATTATGCAAGCTACATATGATTTTTCATAATTCTGACCATCCATTACATTCAGATCTTGCTGGACAGCTCCATCCTGTTCGTAACAATTGGCACGGAGTTAATTCTAATAGTCAGGCCTTATCCATCATGAGGCTCAATAGCGTACTAGAAGTTGTTTTCCACCTGTGACTAAGTTGTGGAATGATCTTCCTAATCGGGTAGTTGAATCAGTAAAATTTCTTAAATTCAAAATTTCAGCAAACGTTTTTATATTGATCAGGCTGACATAAGTCTTTTTATAGTCTATATATGAATAATCTTTTTTTCATGTTGTTAATGTTTTTTAAGATATTCTGTTTTAATTTTACCTTACTTTTTATATCGTATAATTATTTCTTTGTTTCCTTTCCTCACTGGGCTATTTTTCCCTGATTTTTCAACTAGCGTTGTAGCTTGGCTAATAATAATGATAATAATGATAATAATAATAATAATAATAATAATAATAATAATAATAAGGATAATAATAATACTAATACTAATACTACTACTACTACTACTACTAATAATAATAATGATAATAATAATAATGATGATGATGATGATGATTATTATTATTATTATCATTATTATTTTTGTATTAGTAATAATAATAATAATAATAATAATAATAATAATAATAGTAATAATAATAATAATAATCCTATGAAAACTTGAAGAAACACAAGAGGAAGAGAACCAAGATAGAATAGTGAGCCCGGGTGTACCCTCAAGAAAAACAAATCTACCCGAATACAGTGGATGACCATGGTAGAGAGGCTATGGACCCAAGACTAGGGAACAGTGGTTTGGTTTTGATGTTAAAATCGAACTCTAGACTTCCAAATAAAAGTTATAATTGGTTATTACCTTGATATGGGAAGAAGAAATTCATTCTTATTTTTCACGGCACTGTGTGCTGCTTACACAGAGACATATATATATATATATATATATATATATATATATATATATATATATATATATATATATATTCATATATATATATATATATATATATATATATATATATATTCTCATAAAGCTGGCTTAATGTAGAATAAATACAATATTTTATTCATAATTTTCTTCATATTTCATTTGTGCATTGATGAGATGATAGCCAGCCCATAGAATGAGCTCTTCTTGTGTAGATTTAAAATTTATATGCAAATTATATAGGACTTTCGTCGTTAATTTCATTGTATTCTTTATTCAAGTTAGTATATATAAATTTACATTATTTTTAAGAGTTAACTTTTTATTTGATATGAAGTCTTACGTACCCTATTTGAGAGTGTTGTGAGATTCGTGGGAGATATGAACAAGGGCTTAGGTAATATTTATTTATATTTCATGAGGTATTGCATCTTGTTTGAGAGAGAATGCTCAGTAAAATGTGCCTTGGAAAATTCTGTACATGTGTTTTAGAAAATTCACGAAGAGTGTGGTGGTAGGATGTTATCTTTCTTTTATTTCGGGGACAAAGGGTGGGCAGACTGAGAGAACCGCCAGGCGTGGCGTGAGTACAGCGTTCGGGAGAGCGATACTTGGCAACTCTGGGGCATTGCTCGGCCCACATGTTTCCAGACCTCAGTCCGGGAATCTTCTGGAAGTAGCTGTTAGGTTTTATAAAAAAAGGCGAACACCAAGGCTACACAGAAAGATTACAGCCTTAAGACAGACAACTTCCCCTCTCTCCCTCTTGGACGCAGCTCAGAGTATTTTTTTAGAAGTGTCCAGTACGTTTAGTGTGTCGTCTCCTAAGTGACTCTGTGCCCCAAAGCAAATCGTGTGTCCAAAAGATATATAAGACAAAACGGTGATTAGGAATTCATTGTATTAGGGTGAGTGTTGGCATTCTCTAAGAGTTCTTGTAAATGGCCCTGTAGGAAAATTAGAGATTTGTATTGTGATCTGGTTATCTATTTTTTCATTAAGTGACAAACTTGCATATTGTATGATTCAAATTTGATTTCAAGCGTTTGTATAATTTGAATTGCATTATTTCTAGTCTTAGTCAAAGGTTTATTCAGGTATAATAGTTGAAGTCAAGTTAAAATATAAAATCCAGATCGTAACATTTTATGTCTCAATCTAAGTTTTGTTCAGATTTGATTTTTTCTAGTGACCTATTTTAATATTATGTAAATTTTTTCAAAGTGTTGTAATTTATGTAGAATATATTTATGTTTGTGAAGAGTGTATTATTCTAATCACCATGTTTCAGAATCAGATTCCGCTCGTTTCCTGTTAAGAATCACAGTAAGTTTTAAATACGTCTTAATAATACTTAAGAGTAATTACCCAGTTGAGATTTGAGTGTACTTAAGACACCTTTGGATATTCAGTGTTTTATATATTGCTGTCTGGGAGTTATTCAACTGTCTCAGAATTCGTATAATAATATCTTAAATGTAACAGTTTTAATGTAAAAGCAAACAAGTAAGTTTGGAATTTGACAGGTAAATTAACTTGCCAGTCGTAGTATATATATGATATTATATGTTTGGTTCCCAGTCTCGGGCCATAGTTTAATATAATTTTAGTGCCCAGACCAGGGAGGCATATCATATAATATATATATATATATATATATATATATATATATATATATATATATATATATATATATATATATAAATATATATATATATACTGTATTATGTGTGTGTTCCTATTTACACTTTTTACATAATACAGTTTTCTTAAATCTAAAAACATGTATCTTAGATTGTTTCATTGTATATAAAATCTTCGTATCTCTAAAGGTTCAGAGGGGAGCTAACAAACTGTGAAGATCATTTTCTAAAACCACCAGAAAATGTTTACATTATATTGATCAACTTTTGAAGTGGTTAATGACATAGAATGATCTTATCATAATTTCCCCAGATATATACTTATATATCTTTTATATATGCAGCATATATATATATATATATATATATATATATATATATATATATATATATATATATATATATATATATATATATATATATGTATATATATATATATATATATATATATATATATATATATATACATATGTATGTATATATACATATATATATATATACACATACATATGTATATATATATATATATATATATATATATATATATATATATATATATATACATATATATACATATATATATATGTATATATATATATATCTATTTATATATATATATATATATATATATATATATATATATATATATATATATATATATACATATATATATATATATATATATATATATATATATACATATATATGCTATATAATAGATAATTGTTATATAATAAGATTGTCTGCTGGCCGTTTATGTGTTTGCCTCTCTGACGAATACAAGAACGTTCACCTCAATGTTGATGACTCTATTACCTGGTGAATAGGTTTCTTGATTAGTGACTCCTTACAAAGTAACATGTTTAAGAATACCTCATTTAGCTTTTGATTTAATTCCAGTGCTCTCATTTCATCAGAATGCGCAATAGAGTGACAAATCAACACGACCGTTTTCTATTTTGTCCTTCGAAGGTTATTCCTTTTTATTGTCCGCATATTACTTCAAAATTAAATAAGACATATGCAAAAATGCAGTAAAGAACATCTCTATGGCAAAAGCGGTTGGAAAATGAATGCAATGTTTTTAAAAAAAACTTTTTCTTTTGTCGTCTTCGTGCTCACAAACCATTATGTTTCTTCGCGTATCTTTTTGGGTCCCTTTTGTTTCTTGGTTTTTATCGCAAAAACTTTGCTAAAGTTATGATCACTCGTTCTCTCAAAGGCTAACAGTTTTCGCCCTCGTTACTTTTTACTACTTTTAATTGTATTCTCGATTTTTAGCCATATTTTGAAATTGTGTGGATTTCAAATATCTTTGATCTTCTTTTGTTCAAAGCGAAAAAAAATAAACTGGCATAACAAATATATTTATCACCTTATGATGCATCATAATACAAGTCTTATTTTTAGCGAATTAATGCATGTTCTTCTCAGAAATTATTTCATAGGAATCAAAAGTATTAAGGTAGAAGAAATTCCTAGGTATCCTACCTGTCAAAACAGCGTTTATAAACTTTATTAGAGCGTCGAAGGAAACGAAAAGGGAGTCCGGTAATGAATTCATTGTTTTTGTCTTCATACATAAAGCATACCGTAGTTTAAATGACAGAATCAGAAGATGATATCTTTGAGATGTTCTAGAGCTGACCAGCAGGATAGAAAGGGCAGAAAGGAAAAGCAATGTAAGAGGTAAAAGTAGCCAGGCTTGAGGCAATGGGTGTGCTGTGGAAGGGGGAGGGGTGAAATCCTACGTAGCTTATGTTAATTTAAGATTGATACATCAGATGGTTTTATAAGGGATTCTCTGAATTGTAAAGTTATAACTAAGTTACTTCCGTTCTCATCAACTCTATCTCTATTAAGTGCTGCTACTTTTATAAAAAATTGTGAAAACTGGACATTGTTTAAAGCATTATTGAAAATAAAAATGTGGGTCTTAAGATATTTGACAAATTTAGGAGTTTGCAAAACCTAAGGTAATTATCAAATAAATTTCTTCACACTAGTTTCTCTACAAATGACTGAAATTCTTGGTGTATGGTAATCTCTAAAATAATAATAAAATTTAAGGTATATATTGGTAGAATTAAATCTTAATAAAATATAATGAGAGTGGCGAACAAAAACAATTTCTCCATTGACTGGACCAGGTAATGTGTAGTTTTGTAATTTTTTTTTTTTTTTAATAAAATGAAATTATAAATTATTAGATATTACAGTTTATATTTCCTCTACAAATGCGAACATGTATAGAACAACATTTATCGCAGTTTTATGAGCATAAATAAACTTATAGCATCTGCGTACTTATAAAGCTATATGAACAAATACAGTGCAGTAGTTAACCCCTTAGGTGAAGAATAATTGTTAAGTAATGTCAGTGTTGTCAGGTGTATGAGGACAGAGGAGAATTTGTATATAATAAGCCAGACTATTCAGTTCAGTGAATGTGTAGGCAAAGAGAAAGTAAGCCGTAATCAGAGAGAAGGCTCCAATGTAGTGTTGTCTGGCCAGTCAAAAGACCCCATAAATCTATAGCGGTAGTATCTTAACGGGTGGCTGGTGTCCTAGCCAATCTACTTCCTTATAAGTGTAATTATTCTATCAATAAAATATATATGTATATGGCTTGATGCAGAGTTACTATTATTATTATTATTATTATTATTATTATTATTATTATTATTTGAATTCAGAGAATTCCAGGTGACGGAAACACACTAATTGTATATATAAATGTTCTTGAAGATTCAAGAACCGGCCCTTTGTCATTTTATTCGAAAAAAAAAGAAAAAAAAAAAACACACAAAATGCATCACATTACTCTAAAACGTTATTACTTTCTATCTAAAAATTCTCCCAAGAATTGTCATCTCGTCTCTGGCATTATAATTTTTATCTTCTATTTTATTCTCTGGCATTATCAATATTACATTTTTGTTACCTATATTTAGGTATTATTATTGGAACCCGATCAGTCCTATATTCTCAATACTGCACATTTTAATATCTTTGATACTACACAGCATTCTAGAAGTTTTATTCAAGCTCTGCCCAGATTGTGGAGTGATCGTCTTCATAGGGCAGCTGAATCGGTGGAACAGGTTGACATAAGTTTCTCATTCATAGCTTATGTGTAATAGATCTATATAGACGTAATTAATGTTACGATATTTGACATTTTAAATTAATTACTGCTCATATATAGTTTATCTATTTCCGTGTTTCCTTTCCTCATTGTACTATTTCTCCAAGTAACCCCTAAGGCTTGTGACAATCTTCTTTTTTAACTAGGGTTATAGCTTACCTAATATCAATGATAACACTAGCAATCAGAAATTTCGGACATCTGCCAAAGGTTAAGGAAACCTTCCATGGCCTAAGATCTATCAGTGGTGGAAATTTCTTCAAAATCCCTCAATTTTTTTTTGACGTTATCTATGATATGGCAAAAAAAGTGAATGCTGTACCGACCTATAATCCGGAGCAGAATCCTTATCATCTCCAAGATTTAATTGGGTCGTCCCTGACCTAAGATCTATCTGTGGTGAAAATATTGTTAAAATCCGTGTAGTAGTTTTGACGTTATCTTTAAAATGGCGAACAATGCAAATCCGGATCTAGAATCCGGATCCGGATCCGGTTCATCTCCAAAATTTAATGGAGTCGTCCATATCCCAAGGTCTATCTTCGGTGAACATTTCATCAAATTCTGTCTAATAGTTTTGACGTAATCTTCACCACAGCAAATGTTCACAGACACACAAATGAATAAACCTACTCGATCGCAATACCTTGTACCAACCGTGTGTCACACGATCGTACATAGTTCATTTTGTGACCCCGGAGTGACAATGTGACGGGCCGAGAGAAGGTTGTGACTCAAAGACAGTATGAAAGCAACTGAGTAAATTTATCATAAAACACTCTCCTTTATATACAAAAGCTCAAAGCAACAAGAAATTTCATGTTCAAAAACAGACACCGTTACAGATGAGAAAAACAGACATGTTTATTCTGGTTCTTTTTAGTGCGAGGGAAGAGCGAAGATACAAGCATAATATATACACAAAATGAACTATGTACGATCGTTTGACACACGGTTGGTACAACCTCCTTGGCGATAGTAATGATAATAGGATATGTAGGTAATAATATCCTTATCGAAAATCAAATAC
>NC_090730.1:97533562-97538562 GCF_036898095.1 Palaemon carinicauda
ACCAATAGATATTGGATTTCATTCATGGCCTTTCACATCCTTCATGCCATTCTACAGCACAGCTGCTGAGGACGAAGTTCATTTGGCATGACATTAATAAGGATGCTAAGAATTAGGTCCGCACCTGTACTTCATGCTTCAGGTGTGAGCACCTTTCCTCAACCTCAGCGGTGCTTTGCCCACATTCATGTTGATGTTGTAGGTCCCCTACCCACATCACAAGAACTTTGTTACCTGTTTACCGTCATCGACCGCTCCACTTGTTAGTGTGAAGCCCTTCCCATGGAAACTGCAACGTCTACCTTGTGTACATCTGCCTTATTCTCAGGATGGATAGCAGGATATGGATTCCTTGAGAATATTACTTCCGACAGAGGTACCACTTCCACCTCTCAATTGTGGACATAATTACCAAATCTTCAGGGTATCACCGTTCATCAAAAAAAAAGAAAAAAAAAAAAAACATACAACCCTACAGCCACTGTACGGTTCAACGTTTCCACCGTACCCACAAAAAAGCTTTGATATCCAGCTGCAAGGACTCAAACTAGTTTTCCCAGCTTCCCTGGGTCCTCTTGGGACCAAGGACCACTCTTAAAGACGCCCTGGATGTCTCAGCAGCTGAAATATTGTATGTTGACAAATTTTTTCTGTCTCCAACCTCCCCTGATAATCTCCAGCGCCTACGTTCCGTTGAGGGAAAATTTACTCCAAGCTGCCAGACTTACAAGCCCCAGCTAAGCAACACATAATGACAGATCTGCACTCAGCAACACGTTTTCCTGTGCAACAACACTAGCAAGTCACCATTAACGTCCCCTTACACGGGACCTTTCCTCATGATGTGTTGTACGCCGAAAGCATTTCTCCTCAACATGTGTGGCATGTTGATCGTCTAAAACCTGCATATTTCTTGCCAGATGACCGACTTACTCTACGCTTCTCAAGAGTATGCATGTCTTATCTTAAGGGGGAGCCATGTACCACACTTGTATCACAAGCTTGTAAATTGTAACAGTATTTCTATTTTTTGTATTTTGTCGTTATCGCTCTCCCCTCACACTGATAACTTGTTTTTGCTTGTATATAATTGTATCAATCTGTTTGAATTTTTTTTTACCTTCTTTCATGGAAACTGTTGTTATGGAAGATCGCAATTCACTGAAATAAAATTAGTGACATTCACTCCGCTTATCAGTTAATACTTTACTGGTCCCTATGCACAATGGACCAAGTCTTCTTTACAATGAATGTTAGGTAAAAAAGCCTTCAGATTTTAATGGATCATAGGGAAAGTAACTGTTAACGATAGGTTGCTAGTGTTATTGCGCATGAAAATATGCATTGCAGAGTACAAATTTGTCGGTATGTGTTGTTTAGCTGGGGGCTTGTATGTCAGTTGGCATGGAGTAAATTTTCCCACAACGGGATATATGCACTGGAGATTGTCGGAGGAGGTTGCAAACAGAAAAAAATTGGCAGGGACAAGCAACGGTCACCATACACCATTTCAGCTGCTGATACATCCAGGGTATCCTTAGAAGCGGTCCTCAGTCCCATGAGGACTCATGAAACAAGAGTAAACCAGTTGGAGTCCATGCAGCAGGGCATCAAACTTGCTCTGAGGGTGCGATGAAAACGTTCAACCATTCCGTTGGAAGCAAGATTGTAAGCGGTTGTCCGATGTAGAGTGATTCCCAGGAGATTTGCTAATGATGTCCACAATTGAGAGGTGAAATTGGTACCCCTCTCAGAAGGAGTATGCTCAGGGATACCAAATCTCACTATCCATCCTGAGAGTAAGGCAGATGTACATGAGGTGGACATTGCAGTTTATATGCAAGTGGCTTCAGGCCTACGAGTGAAGTGGTCAATGGCAGTGAAAAGGTAACGATATCTTTGTGATGTGGGTAGTGGACTTACTAAGTTGACGTGAATGTAAGCAAAACAACATCGAGGTTGAGGAAAGGTGCCCAATCCCGAATATGTGGGTCGATGTACTTTTGAAGTTTGTCATGATGTACAGGCACTGACCCAATCCTTAGTATCCTTAGTAATGCCATGGCAAATGAACTCTGTGCAGTATATCGGCGAGAGAGATGTAATAGGCCCTGAATGAAATAAAACACCTGATGGCACATGGGAGCAGGTATCCATGGTTGTGGTCTACTGGTATTGACGTCACAGAGGAGGGTTGTGTTGGAGTCATCAAGGGCTACGTCTTACCAACAGAGGGATGTGCAGGATGTCCCACATGCTTGGTACTCTGGATCATATTATTGGGCTTCTGCCAAGGCGTTATAATCCAATCCCAGGTGAATGGCGGCTAATGGGTTTGTTGACAGGGCATCGGCAATGTAATTAATTTTCACAGGGACATGGCAAAGGGTACAATTGTATTCGGCAAAGGCAAAGAGATGTCGGCGATGACAGGCAGACAAGTCGTGGGGCTATCCATGGTTGTGGTCTACTGGTATTGACGTCACAGAGGAGGGTTGTGTTGGAGTCATCAAGGGCTACGTCTTACCAACAGAGGGATGTGCAGGATGTCCCACATGCTTGGTACTCTGGATCATATTATTGGGCTTCTGCCAAGGCGTTATAATCCAATCCCAGGTGAATGGCGGCTAATGGGTTTGTTGACAGGGCATCGGCAATGTAATTAATTTTCACAGGGACATGGCAAAGGGTACAATTGTATTCGGCAAAGGCAAAGAGATGTCGGCGATGACAGGCAGACAAGTCGTGGGGCTATCGAGTGAAGGGATGTACAAGAGGCAGGTGGTACATACAAATGACAAATCGCGTACCTTCTAAGAAGTGTCAAAAGTGATGGATAGCCAAGTCCACTGCCAGCAATTTACAGTTACGGTAAAGTAGCCAGATTCCGCCTTGGACAGTTTTCATCTGAAGAAGGCCAATGGGTAGGACTAGCTCTTGACCACCTGCTCGAGCACTGCAACAATAGTAACATCGCTGGCATCGTTTGAGAAAAGGGGAGTGGCATGGGGCACGGTAAAAGTGAGAGCGGCCGAGGTTGATAGCGCTTTCTTTGCATTGCAGAAGGCTGCTGCTTAAAGGGGACCCTAATTCAGGTCTCTTGGCTTGTCTTTGAGGGAGGCATGGGGGGGGGGGGGAGGGGGCAATAGTGGCGGTAATGGCTGTTAGGGAACGGTGATAATATTTGATCATGCCCAAGAATTCTTGCAGTGCTTTGACGGTCAAGGGCATGGGGAAGTTCTGAACGACTGCTACCTTCTCAGGGAGGGGTTGGATTCCTTCAGGAGTGATGCGGAGACCTAAGAAGGATAATTCTTTGGTACCAAAAGTACACGTAGTACTGGACAACAAAGCTGTTCTGTTGTAGGTGGTCGAGCACGATGCATAGGTGCTGGATATGTCCCTTTTTGGAGGAAGAGAACCCAAGTATGTCATACAAATAACATTTACAGAAGGGGGTTCCATAAGAAGTTATCTCTGAGGTGTTGAAAAGTGGCCCCAGCATTACGAAGGTCAAAACTGGAGTAATTGAAGGTGTATGTACCGAAGGGGTTGGTGATGACAGTCTTGGGGATGTTTTCTGGGTTCATGGGCACCTGTTGATACCTCTTCAAGAAGTCGAGCGTGGAGAAAACCTTTGCTTTGAGCAAGTAGGAGGTAACGTCGCCGATGTCGGGGAGGTGGTAGTGATCTAGTTATATCTGCATGATCAGGTGTCTGCAATCCTCACATTAGTAGTTTCGTCTTACTTCTTTAAAGAACTGATACAATGAAAGCGATCTTTTTACATTATATATGGTAAAGTGAGAGTACAAACATACATACAAATATGTGCAGGACAATACTACACTATAACAATTCACCTTGGCGTATATTTTCAGGTTTTAAATTGGGTGATGTTCTTGACCCATTAGCCAGGTACCAGGTGGGGGTAATATCAGATAGTAAGTAATTTTCAAGCCTTCCGATACAGTTTCTGTATATCAATTTGCATTCAGTATTTTTCAACAAGTTATTGAAGGAGGTGGTGATGGTAGTCTTAGGGATATCTTCTGAGTTCATGGGCACCTGTTAATACCTCTTCAAGAGGTTGAGCGTGGGGAAAACCTTTGCTTCAAGTAAGTAGGAGGTAATGTCGCCAGTGTCTGGGAGGTGGTAGTGATCCAGTTCTATTTGCATAATCAGGTGCCTGTAATCCTCACATGGGCGAAGAGAGCCATATTTCTCCAGGATAATTTGTGAAGGTGACCACCATGGGGTTGGGGCAAAGGCTTAATTCTTCCATTTTGTCAAAGCTTTGTTTACTGGCTGCCAAACGATCGGGTGCCATATACTGCAATCTGGTGAACACTGGGGGACCCGCTGTCTGGATATGGTGGTAAATATTGCATTTGGTGGAACCATGGTCGCTTAATGAAGTTCTAGACGGAAAACTTCGGGTATGATGTAAGGAGGCGGTCGTAGGCATCAGTAGGTATGCTGATGCAAAGAGTGAGATCGGAGGGGGTAGCTTTAAGAGGGGTTAACGAGTATGACTCCGTGTTGACTAATTGGTGGTGAGCAACATCAACCAGGGGATTGAAATACGAGAGGAAATCCACATGGAGGATTAGCAGTTTGACGTCGGCAACGAAAAACTTATATTTGGTGCTTCCAAGTAATAATGTAAGGGTTTCATAACCATAATGGGTATCAAAGATTAGTCAGGCGTACGTCGGCAGACTTAGACAGACTATGTCGTGTCATGCAGAGTGGCCTTGGTAGAAGAGAATGGCAAACACCAGTGTCAACTTAGAATCACAAACCCGATGATGCATCATGTAAAAAGCAAAGATTAGTGACATGGTAGGCCACCACCTTAAGCCATAGGCTACTTACACTTTTTTTGGCCATTGATAACTGTGTGCACATTTATTCGAGGCAGCCCTGAATCTGGAGTGGTAGTAGTATAACTGTGGCTGATGGGAGTCAGTAAGTTCCTGTAGAGGTTCCTGGTTGGG
>NC_090730.1:97543562-97571062 GCF_036898095.1 Palaemon carinicauda
AGTGACCTTCCACGCAGATGGAGCGTCATCTTGAATACCTCCTAACAAAATACTTGGATGAAGCATAGAAGCCCCGCCCCCCCCCCCCCTTTTTTTTTTGGAAAATCATTATTTTTATGTGGACAGGCAGCTAATAAGGAAGCAAGGCATCCCGATCGAGGTCATCGTCTATCAAGTGTTACTTGATGGATTTTGACAAAGAATTGTTAACAAGTATGACTAAAGAAATGATAAATTTTAGCTATGAAATCTACACTAGGATTTTAACAAGTCATGATTTAGTGGCTGATGATGCAATATACCACAAAGTAAGATAAGATAAAAGAGTAGCCTATGCCAGGAATCAATCTGAGGAAAATAGGATTGCTTAAAACCCTTATATAGAGAACCTAAAATGGCAGTAGCACAGTAAAAGCAATGGCATAGGATAAGCTCTAAAAAAGGCCAACCGAGAATAGACAAGACAACAAAAAGCAGAGATAAATCATCAAAGGTTTTATCACATATCAAACAGATCAAGGACAAAAATGGAAGAGTTTTACCTAAAGAGGAAAGGAGTACCTTGAAGAGGTACTGGATGAAGAAAAGCCCAAAACAATTACAAGAGACAGAAACCTTCATGAAAGAATAATCCAGGATACCAGCAGAGAAGAGGTTGAAAGGCTCTGGATAAAATGAAGAAGGGGAAAGCATTGGGACCTAATGGAATACCAGCTGAAGTACGGAAGTGTTTAAGAGAGGAAGGCATAGATATCCTGTGGTATTTAATGGCTAAGATATATCGCCAAGAAAGAAAGTTAGACATGTGGAGAAATAGCCAAATGGTCCCGATCTACAAAGGGAAGGGCGATGTGCCGGAGTGTGGGAACTACAGAGGATTATAGAAGGAAGATTGAGATTGGAGACCACTATTTGTGAAGAATAATTTGGTTTTATGCCAGGAAAGAGAACAGGTAATGTAATATTTGCACTAAGGCAGACAGTAGTAGCTATGCAGGATGTGTGGAGGTTTTTGAGAGAGAAATGAGTTTCTGAAAAATATGTCAGAATAATGAAAGATATTTATGCAGAGGCAACCACATAAGTAAGAAGCACTGTTGGAACTACAGAGAAATTTAAGGTGAAAGTTGGTCCCTACCAGGGTTCAGCTCTTTGTCCCTACGTGTTTGATATCATCATGGATTTTATAACATCGGATGTTAGAGAAGAGTGCCTTGGGGTGCAATGTTTGCTGATGACATTGTGATGAATTATCTAACAAAAGAAGGTGCCTAACTCAAGCTAGAAAGATGAAGAGAAGAGCTTGAGAGTAGAGGCTCAAAAAATAGAGCAAAGACAGAATATATATGAACAGGTGGAGAGTAATATCAGGGGACAGTGAAATTAGGCCAAAAAGACATAAAGAGGGTTAGCTCCTTCATATATTTTGGTTCTGTTATGAGTGAAAATGAAAACCTTGATGCAGAAGTCTGTCATAGAATTAAGTGTGCAGCGATGAATTGGAGAAAGCCATCAGTTATACTTTGTGATAGGGGGATCAGTAAAAAAGTTAAGTGAAAGTCTTATAAAAGTGTTTCTAAGCCAGCTATGATCTATGGGACACAGACTTCGCTAATAAATAAAGAACAAGAAAGAAAAATGGAAGAGACCGAGATGAGAATACTGAGGTGGATGTGTAGTATTACAAAGAAAGAGAAAAGGATAAGATCTGGAATGAATTGATCAGAAGAACAGTCAAAGTATATATTAGAAGCTGTAAAGAAAGCTCAGGAAAGAAGACTGAAATGGTTTGGTCATGCCATAAGAGGAGAAGATAAACACATTTATTACAAGGTTATGAACATGGTAGGGGAGGGCAAAATGAGGAGTGGAAGACCAAAGTTCAGGTGGAAAGGAAAATTATATAATAACATGGAGGAAGAGGGTCTAAGAGAATAAGATGTAAAGGACAGAGGAAGATGGAGAAGGCTGACTAGAAACAGTGACTCCATACAGAAATAAAATGGGAAAAGGTGAAGGCAAAGAAGAAGAAGAAGAAGAAGAAGAAGAAGGAATGCAATATACTACAAAGAATATATTTCTTTCAAACTGGCCATCTCCAAATGCTTTACCAAGTAGAAGAGGCCACCCAAGGGATGAAAGTCTGCAAAAATAATTTAAAGCTCTGTATTTGGCTAAATGGAAAATCAGATTTGGAACTGTATAGTCTAGAAAAACTGCATGATAAAATGAGAGAACTGGCAGACTGTGGAGAAGAGTATGGTACAATCAAATTCTGGAGGATAGTTGTAAGGACTCTTTTGGTGTTTGTAGAAGTCAATGGGCGTTCAATTGTTTGATTTAGAAATTTGACAGATCATACCATCAACAACAAATATTATTATTATTATTATTATTATTATTATTATTAAAGCAGGATTCTATAAGCCCAGTAGCTCCAACAGGCAAAATAGGAAAAAAGGAAAATTAAAACATTTTATGAACAGTGACAACATTAAAATAAATATCTCCTATATCAACTATATTAACTTAACAAAACAAAAGGAAGAGAAATAAGATAGAATAATGTGCCCAAGTGTACCCTCAAGCAAGAGAACTCTAACCCAACACTGTGGAAGACGATGGTACAGAGACTATGGCATTACCCAAGACTAGAGAGCAATGGTTTGATTTTGGAGTGTCCATTTCCTAGAAGAGCTGCTTACCATAGGTCAAGAGTCTCTTCTACCCTTACCAGGAGGAAAGTGGCAACTGAACAATTACGCTGTAGTAACCTCTTTGGTGCAGAATAATTGTTTGGTAGTAAAGAAACTTATCACATCCTAAAACCAGCAGTTAAAGTGATGAGGACTGAGATTCGAGAACACGAGTCAAGTACAGCTTTTTATGGTTTATAGAAAAATTTTTTCTCACAACGAATGGTGCCAAAAGGCTTAAGTTATTACTAAATGTTCTAGTGAAGGGTGAACTGGAGTAACAAGGTATTGGTGAAGTCATTACATTTGCTACAATACCAAGATTCTTTATTCCTTCAATTTTATTTGGTCTTGCTATCAAAGCTGACCGTGTCTTTGGGTCATGATGGTTGAATGGTGAACCAAATCATCGTAGATTTAGTTTAAGTTAATGTGAAATACTACAACTCAAACATCAGCAGATGTAGAGGAGGTTGGTTCAATAATTCTTCATTTTACGCCTACTGGTACTTTTACTCAGTATGTGGAAGGTAATATAGACCACATCAACTTCACATTGGATGGCAAGAGGACGATTAATGATATGGAAATACTGTTAGCATTAACAGATATGAAATTAGAACCTCCAATCACAATAAGATTAGTTTAGTTCTATTATTATTATTATTATTATTATTATTATTATTATTATTATTATTATTATTATTATTATTATCATTATTATTATTATTATTATTTGCTAAGCTACATCCTTAGTTGTAAAAGCAGGATGGTATGAGCCCAAGAGCTCCAACAAGGAAAACTAGGTCAGTGAGGGAACAATAAAATAGATATACCACAAGAGATAAAATGCATTATTAGAATAAAATATTTTAAGAGCAGTAACAATATTAGAATAGATCTTTCATATATAAACTATAAAATCCTAAAAAAAGAAAAACCAATAGGAAGAGTAAGAAAACTTTACCACAAGATAATGGAAGACCATGGTACAGAGTATATAACACTACCCAAGACTAGAAAACAAATGTTTTATTTTGAAGTGTCCTTCTCATAGAAGAGCTACATACCATAGCTTAAGTTTCTCTGCTACCTTATCAAGAGGAAAATAGCCACTGAACAATTACAGTGTAGTACTTAAACCCTTGAGTAAAAAAGAATATTTTGGTAATCTCAGTGTGTAGAAATATAGGCCAGACTATTTGATGTATATGTATGCAAAGGAAAAATCAGCCGTAACACGAGAGAGAGAGAGAGAGAGAGAGAGAGAGAGAGAGAGAGAGAGATCCAATGTTGTCAAAGGACTCAGTAACTCTCTAGCAGTAGTATCTCAATGGGTGACCGGTGCTATGACCAACCTTCTACCTACTTTCTATTTTGTTCTAGTCTAGTAGCGTACTGTGTTGCCTGAAATACCAAAATTGTTTTACATGAGAGAACAGGAAAAAAAAAGAAACATAAATAAAAGGGTCTTATGAATAGCAAGAATTTCGAGCGAATTAATATATAGAGATTTGAAAAGGAAAAGCTAGTGACGTCATTAGTGACGTCATCTATGATAAATTCAGGATTTATAATTTCAATTTTCATCTTGGCGTTACATGCAACGAAAGGAAATACAGATTTCTGATTATTTTTCTATTAATGATAATTTTAAAATCGTACAAAAGGGGAGTGAATTTTGCCAAATACTCCCTGTTACTTAACTAACTGTAAAATATTTTCCCCAAGCACACTTGAAAGGATTTTAGAGATGTTAATCTATATGAAATTGTGGGTTTTTTATACCAAATTTATTGATATTTTTTTCCGGGTTCAACACTTTTTTTTATTAGACTAAAACGTTATTTATAAACTTATCTTCGTTGAGATTTTTCAGTAGATAGCTCGAGAAATGAGAACCGAGTCTCTTTGTTCACTTCGAAGAAATGGGTGACCTCGTGCAAACTTTGGCCCTTGTGTTATCTCGAGAGAGATGCTTTTGTTTCCTGGATGTCGGACAAGGCCGGATCAAAATTAAATGCACTCTGCGTCTCTTTGGGAAGTTTTTGTGAAGATATTCTTGGGAAAGATGAAAGAGCAAGAAGAGTTCTTTTATGATAGGAAGTCAGAAGAAAAAGAGAAAATATTTTGTTAATTACCGAAACTGTTTGCGAACGTTTCATTATTGTGAATTGTTTATAAAATATTCTTTTTTTTTTTTTTAGAAATGCATTTTTCCTACAATATATAACATTGCTGACTCGCTCTAGGCTAACATCTGATTTATTATTATGAAAGTGATATAAAGAAATTGATTATATCCAGGTACAGTTTTGATTGAGTTTTGTGGGTCTCAATGTTTTCAACACCTAAAAGAAAAAAAAAAGGTTACGGAACAGTTGCTGACTATTTTGTTTGTTTTTGTTTCCGATGGAAAGAGAAAAGCTTTTATGTAACTTTAGAATCTAATATGGCTTCTGGCTATGAAAAACACCTGAATATAAAATAAAATTTAGGAATAAACTAATCAACAATAGACATCAAATGTGTTAAGATCAGAAAGAAAAAATTGCATACATTATCCTTCTTTACTATGCTTGAAATCATGAACTGAATATACATTGAATAATAAGCAACATAATTTAGATGTCTAATGACTTTACCACTATGATTTGACAATTATTCATGTCCCTTATTTACTAAATGCAATTCTTTTACTGAAGGAATATAATGTTTTTTATCAATTACCCTCAACAGATCATTTGTTTCTGTAACTCTCCGAGTGACATTGTTCTTTACTGTCTCAATCCGTGTCTACCGTAGTTGGGAAACGTGAAAAATCATGGGGAAATGTACCCCAATCAATTACCTATCTTCCTGTGACAGCTGAATTTTAAATACATTTGGCAGTGGTCTTGAGCAATCAATTTCAGACCTTTACTCTCATTTACATGATGCAAGGTAGTGGGAAAAGTATCCTTTCTTAATACCACTTTGTTTTTTTTTTTCTATTTAGTGTTATAGATAATAGAGTTCTAGAATTCGAAGGGATCACTCTGTTATTGTATCCTGTGATTAGAGGGAAGTAAAATGAATACATCAATAGTTGATAATTTTATAATTTCAAAGCCTCAAGAAGGTTGCAAAAGAACTACTATTTCCAATAAGAAAATTTTCCCATTATATTATTTGTCATATGTTGGCAGATTCCTTCATCAAAAATAGGCGAAAATTTATGCGAGTCACGTTAAAGGCAGTCATTGGAATGAATACGGTATGGGAAATTTACAAGTTATTGATGAACTGTGACTTAGAACTTCCCTGCCATTTCAAATAAATATCAAAGAGTAGGTTTCCATAAGGACCATATAACAAGCAGCATAATCCAACACATTTTTTTAACATCGAACGCCTCCCAGAGTGACGCACATTATTTTTCTACCAAAGTAACCGAATGTACTAATCCACTAGCAGCCCATCGTTACCCACGCTGTCTTTCAAAGATCCATAAAAGATGTTATATAATAATAATAATAATAATAATAATAATAATAATAATGATAATAATAATAATAATAATAATAATAATAATAAGCCATGCCTGATCGGGCTTCATTGTCCCGTTTCCATGCTATGCCCTCAACGGGTTTATTGCCTGGTCATGGGAAACTAGTTGTGTCCATTTTGATCCACATCATGAACATTCATAGAGCTTTATTGATGTTTTTATTGGAAATATTAGTTAACTATTGTTAAATTGATATAGCATAGTGGTACTTAACGTTTGCTAGTCTTCGTTTCATTATGAATGTGGGGTTTATAAGACAGAAATGGCAGTAATATTATTTTTACAGGATTTTAGTATAGCATAGTGATTTATAGTATGATTACTTCTAGTGGCCTTTTCAGTGTTTTATATGAACAGTGACATTAATTATTAACTTATTGTAATTTAGTATAGCCTAGTGATATACAATTACTTCTAAGTGTCATTTTCAGTGAAGTTTAGAGTACAGAAATAATAATTAAAATTTTTTTTTGTACGTTAGTATAAATACTGATATAAAATTACTTCTAGTGACATTTTTCGTGATTTAAAACACATCAATAACAATAATATTGAAATCGTGTAATCATAGTATAGCATAGTGACGTATAATTACTTCTAGTACCCTTTTCAGTGCTGTTTATGAAACAAAAATACCAACAGTAAGTATTTCTTGTAGTTGTAATATAGGTTAGTGATAATAAAAGAATTACATTAGAAAGTATTTCTTTTAATGTTAATATAGCTTAGTTATATGTAATTACTTCTATCGTCGTTTTTAGATTTTTAAGATAGCTTTGATGCTGCAAATATGATATTGATAACAATAACTGATTTGAGAGTGAGATTGAGGTTGATTGTGACCAATTTGACTATAGATGACGATACCCTTTTTTATACATTGAATTGTATGGCCTACAAGTTAAGTTTACTTGCCTTACAAATATGATTAAATTTGTGTCTTTATTTCTAATGCTTACCTAACTGGTATCTCATTATAACTTATTACTTCCCTTTATATTCTTTTTATAGTTTACTGATGTGGTTCATGTCATAAGGTGGAGTTTCAACAAGGTTGTCATCATCCTTTGTTTAGATGTTGGGGGTGACACCAATAAAGACAGTCTTCTTCTAGTACATTGTCAAGTAGGGGACATTGACAAGTCTCATACTGACCCAACTTTACAAGACTCCTTTAACAGCAAGCTTTTTTAGCCAGTCCTGAGCTGTAAATTATTGCTTCTGAAAAAATTCTGTCTTGACGTCTCACTTTTTGCAAGATGTCAACAGATCTTGGCACTGAGGTCGGCATGTCTCTCCATACAGTGGGAGCCCGTCACAGTACCACAGAGGAGGCAAAAGACCTATACTGTATGTCACATGACAGCTAGCCGTATAATACCAAAGAGTGGAATATGCCTGCATTGGTTCACAGCATTGTCCCAATAAGCACATAATATGTGATGGATGAGCAACATCTACTAAATGGCCTTGTCGAACACCAGAAACAATTTCATTTCCTTCTAGATAGTAAAGCTAGTCCTTGTTCAAATCTATCACCCTTCCAAGGTCAGTGATAGTAGTAGTGACAAGTACCTGATCCAAACATATTGTACAATCACATTTCATGTCATATTGTATTTGAGTGCATTTACAATATTATGTCCTTTTATGTGTTTATAACAGTCAGCTTACAAATTCCGGGTGTTTTAGTTAGTAACTACTAACTTGTCAGTTTGATTTCATATCTATTTGTTTGTAACTGTCACTTTGTAAATGTAAAGTGCTTTAGTGAGTGACTACTAGCTTGTAATAGTCGTATTGTAATTTTTATGGGTTTGTAACTGTCAGCCTGTGAATGTAAGGTGCTTTAAGTTGAATATAATTATGTTATCCATTGAATGTTTTTGTTTGCCACTGGTATCGGTGCAAATTATAGGGTATGAAGTTGAACCCTAACAAAACTCAAAGTATGATTGCAAGTAAGCCAAGGACAGTAGCTGATCAACATCCAGATATTAGCACTGATAAAGTTTCTTTAATTCTATAAGACTCCTTTAAATTTTTGGTGTGATTCTTGATTTCAAATTTCCTTTTGAGGAACACATTCGGTCTGTTCCTTCTCCTGCCTGGTCTTCAGCTGCTAGCTTTCATCTGAATTTGTTGGACAAGTATTTGCGGTCGATCAAATTTCTTATTCCTGATCTAGATATTAATCTCTGATACCATCGTTCAGTTAGTTCTTTATACATATTACATAAGATTTTTCATAATACTGGCCATTCCTTTGCATTCAAATCTTCCCGGGTAGTACCATCTTGTCCATAAAACTATGTATACAGTTAATTCTAATTGTATATATCTCCTCCATGATGAGGGTTAATACTACATAGTATTCTGGAAACTTTATTCAAAATGAAGTTGAATTGGTAGAATTTCAAAGGTACAAACTTGCAGCAAATATTTTAATGTTGAATAGGCTAACATTTGCCCCTTTTTTATAATTTATATTTGAAAGATCTAGTTTAATGCTGTTACTGTTCTTGAAATATTTTATTTCAATTTTTTATTACTTCTCTTATAGTCTAGTTTTTCCCATATTTCCTTTCCTCACTGGGCTATTTTTTCCCTTTTGGAGTACTTGGACTCATAGCATCGTGCTAATAATAATAATAATAATAATAATAATAATAATAATAATAATAATAATAATAATAAATGTGGGTGAATGTTGCTGCCCTGTTGTGTGCATTGATAGGACTCACCCAGTAAATCTTGGACTTGCTCTCTTTACCATATGTCGGACATGTCATATGAAGGCTCGGGGCTGCAGTGACCTCTTTTCCGGTACGTCGCTACTGCCTTTTTAAGGTGAGATGTACCATGCGACCCAGCTGCAGGGCAGTGACCCCGTTTACCCGGGTGGCCAAAGACCTAATTTTAAGATAAAAAGTGTGCCTTGCTGTAAAAGATGCATGTTTTTTTTTTCATATCTAGGGACACTCCTAAACAGCTTCAAGGCGAAAACTTTGAAAATTTCACATTGTTCTTTTGATTCACATAAGTTTGGCATAAACTCTATGGGATTACTGTGCATTTTATATACTCATTAATACTTATACAGTATCTTTAATATCATTTAAACTATAACATTAATGAATGTTTATGTCATATGTTTCAAGACATAAAGAATCAGATTATACCAATGGTTTTGTTACAAGAAGACAGCACATAAAATATTTTGAGAAAAAAGTGACTACTACCAAAAACTTTATGCCCTCTGACTGTTGGATGAAATCATATATAATCTGTACTGTACCAATCCTGTCCAATCCTTCTCCACCACCTCCAACTGTTCTGTGTATTACAAAATCCATGAGGAGGATAAAGCAGATAGGTGATGACACATTTCCTTCAAGTACTCATCTGTTCACTGGTAATTCATTTGATAGGACTCCATTAATATTAACTGTGTACTTTGTGTGCTCATGAACAGACTTAATCAAACTTACATCATCAAAAGGAACTTCATAATAACGCAGGGCTCTCCTCAAAATTGGTCGTTGCACACTAGCAAAGGCTATTTCTTAGTCTACAAATGTTATCAAAAGTGGATTTTTATATCCTACGGATTGCTATACAACATGTCTTAAAATGAATATTTGATCAGTACAACTTCTGCATTTTCTAAATCCTGCTTGTTCATCTCTCAGCTTTTCATCAATCGTTCTCTGTAATCTCTTTAGAATAAGCATACTATATATTTTCAGGACAACTGACGTAAGTGTGATATCTCTTTAATTATTGCAATTAGTCAGAGCTCCTTTTTTTGTCATTTTCACCAACACTCATAGCTCCCGTTCATCAGGTTTTGCCTCTTCACACAAATAACTTTAGCATATTACACTTTTTATCATTAAAATCTTTTACAAATGTTGAACAAGCTTCTATGAACAAAGTTTTGTTTCATCAATTATTTTATAGTTAAAATTAACTATTAAGTAATTTCTGAGGGCTTCATGTAACAAAATAAATGTAAACTATGATTCCTCATGTCCCGAAGCATATAATAAGATAATTCATTGATGTTACAGTCTTACTTAGTTTTGGAGATATGATAGAGCAGGAGTTATATGGATTTCATTACACTCTCATTAGGAAATTCGAGGACAGCGTGTTTAGATGTAGTTTTCGGTATAACAATTGAGTGTTTGCGATCCAAAAATTGGACAATTTTGGAATATTTAAAGTTTCTGGCTGCTTTCGACCTTGTTCAAGCTTTTTCGCATTTTTTAAAAAATAATTAGTTTCCTTTATCAATTAATCAGAACACTAAACACTTTTTAAGAGTAAAAAGGTACAATATGTCCTGACATACAAATAAATATATGCTATCCATGATGTTGAGATCCTTTAAACCAATTTGGCACTGTCTTTCCACTGACCTCTTCCGCTCTATGGTTTAAGGGGGACGACTTGACAAGCTTGAATTCATTTGCAAGTTTCCACATCCTTGCAAAGAACTTGGCTTGCTCAATGTGGTAAATAGGAGCTGCCTTGCAAGGAGGCAGTGATATAGTTCCAAACATTTAACCTTTCCTAGAGGCCACACATCATATCTTGACATAAACTTTGTTTTAAATATATTTTCTTTTGGCTTTACTGGCATCATGAACGTGCCTTTCAATATACTGCACATACAAATTGTTCCAGTGCAGCTTCAGTAGCAGAGCTAACACCAGCAGAATTGTCTAACTCTACTAGTGCTTGAAGGAATTGACAGTATTTCAAAGTAATTGAGAGTGGTCTAGTCTTTAGCTTTGCTGAAGAAACAAGAATTGCAATTACACCCTGTGATGACAATGGTATCCTTGCAAAGCAGTGCAAAATGTTCAATTTTTATCACTAAGATCCTCGACCTTGATTCTGATGCTAACAAAGTGCCATGCATTGTTGTGAGCATGTCCCATTTCCAGAAGAATTTCTGTTTGCAAGTCCACATTGTGCAATAATGTAAGAGATCATTACATTTGTCATCAGAACGCACTTTCAGAGTCAGTAGGTCCCCAAATTAAATGCGCAGAATCTTTGAATTTGCTCGGAGTATAATTGCCACACACAAAGTGCACTTCGTTGATTGTGGCTTTACAAATTATAGCTAGGAGACCTTTGGGAATTCCCTCATAAGTACATAAGTAGAAGGAAAGTTTTGAATCGTTCTGATCAAGAACTTGCTACCAAGAATACTAACATCACTTGCCATGTTCAACAGTTCAATATATGTTGCAGCCAATGATTCGGGATGATTAGCAAGTTTGGACTTGCTGGGTTTAGTCATTGTTCCATCTAAATTGCAGGATAAATAAAGAAGTCCGCCAAACATGTCTGGGAAACATCTCAGCTCTACCATTTTCTTATAATTTGTTGTAACAAAAGACTTTGCTGCATTGCCAGCGAAGTTTCTAACTTTCCATCTCTTGATGGGGTTCTCAATTTGGGTTAGATCTTTTATCATTTCATCAAAGAACTCCTTTTGCCAGGTTTTCCAGAAGATAGGTTGATCAGTTAGTAATTACTTTACTCAACTTGTTGAAATGGATTCGTGGTTTTGTTTTGAGTAGTCTTTTTTAGGAGAAATAACAATCCCTCTCTTATTTCTTTGATTGTTTACGTGATTATTAGACCCAAAGTGCCTTTTTAGTTTTTCCACACATAAATTGTGCCTTTCCATAAGCATATTTGACTCCTTCTTTGGAGCAATTCAAGATATTTTTTTTTTGTTTGGTTTGTGAGTGTTTAACTCTTGTCCTTCTTTAAAAGGACTATCTTCATGAACTTCACAAGCTTAATGAATGCATTACCTCTTTTCACAATACTGAGCCTGCTTGAATTTCAAGGTCTTCTTGTAGAAGTGTCTGTGAAAAGATTGATATTTTGGATCCCTGGTAATTAAGTCTTCTGATCCATAAGGCCTCTTGAATTATTATTATTATTATTATTATTATTATTATTATTATTATTATCATTATTATTATTATTATTATTATTATCATTATTATTATTATTATTATTATTATTATTATTATTATTATTATTATTATTATTATTATTATTATTATTATTATCAATTGCTTTACAGTTCTTTGAAATGATTCAATAGCAGCTGTTATCAAGTGTTAGAAGTGAGCGGCAAGTCCACTTCCAACTTTGATTCTTCCTTTCTTGTTGCAAAAGATACATCTCTCTTCAAGATTGCCAGTGGTTGATTTGGTCTTAAGAGAAACGGTGACCTACGAACAGAAGGGACGTTGCATGAGTGCTCAATAAGTCTAATCTTAAAGAATAGATATTTGAAGTGAAGAGTGAAATAACAATTTAAACTAAAATCAATACCTGTGATCTCCTCAGTATAACATTTTGAACAACTGCGTATTAGAATTATACTTCTTAGCTCTTGATCTGATTGCTAGAAAGTTGCTGTAACAGGCTGAGTAATATCTGTCTCCATGATGATTGTCACTGAGTATACTGTCGCAGAGAAAGACACACTTTGATGAACTTCGCTGTTTTCAAGGGCACTCTGAACGTTGGACCACTCCTTTTTTTTTTTTTTTTTTTTGTTAAAAGAAGTGTATTACTATCTCTCTTTCCAAGGGCAAGGTGAATAATATTTTCCTCCGTTATTGTAAATCATCATTTGGTCGCGAACTGTCATCTGTGGGGAATTATTATCGTCGGTGAATTGTTGGCGGGGAAATGGCGGCGAATTTTTGGTGGCGAATTGTCAGCTGCAAATTGACCTCTACCCCAATGTATAGCATAAGATATCAAGGGTCAAATGAAAGTTAAGATACGTTTGTGTTCAGATTAAATTATAGGTGCCTCATGTTAATTTCTAGAGCTAGAAAATATTATAATAGATGAAATTATTGTCCGTTGTGCATTACAAGGTGTAAGTAAAGTATTATTGCAAGATGAAGATTTAACACTAGAGAGGGTACTAATTCTAACATCAGAGCTTTAGAAACTTCAAGTAGGAAGTTCTACATGCAACAGAATGGAAATTTATAAAATAACTGAAGAGGCTTAAAATTCACAGATAATGAGAATCAGAAAAGGAATATGTCAAAGCCTAGTCAAAGGAAATTGCCTTTACCTAATGTTCATAAATATCAAAATCATACCTATACACAGAAACAACAAGAAAAAAAAATGTATAGATGTGATAGATATTATTATCTTGTATATGAAGACAAGAAATGCCCTGCTACGGCACAGATATGCCTGAATAGTAGAAAATTGGGCCACTGAACAAATGTTTGTAGGTTTCATAAACAATATACAATGAAAATAAATGCTGCAGTTGATACTGATAAAGTCTAAGAGAAAAATTCTGAAAATGCCTATGATAATCAGGGTAGGTCAGGAACTGATATCTTGGTAAAAAGTGATCATAAATGGTAAACCAATTTTATTGCAAGGTGACATAAAGCTGTTGTATCAACAATGTCTGAGAAAACAGCTAAATTTGTTCATAGAAGGTACCAATAGAGTTTTGAAAGATTATATAGCATTGACATCCAGGTAATAGGTTTTTCTAGTCTAAAAGTACAGGATAAAGAACAGAAGTTAGATAACATGCCATCAACAGTAGTTATAGGTAAAAGACAAACGTTACTGGGTTCAAATTGTTTACAATACATTAAATTAGTTGGGTTAAATGCACACTCGATGAACAAAAGAATAATATTTCTGTTCATAATATTTCATCAGAGTTTAAAGGAGTATTGGAAGACCAGTACCATATGCACTGAAAGGGGCAGTTGAAACAGAAATCAGGAGGTCAGAAGGTAAAGATTCGATGACTACACCATCAGTTCCTTTTGAGAAGGAAAATGGTTAGGTTAGGCTATATTTTATCTACTATGGATAAACTTTTTGCAGGAATGTAGGGAGTATTCGCTTTCATAAATGATATTCAAGTCCCTGGTGAAGATTAAAGAAAACATAGAGAAAGATTAAAGACAGTTCTGAAGAAGTTGAAGGAACATAATATTAGAGTAAATAAGAGAAAATGTATCTTAGAAGTTGATTCAGTGGAATACTTAGGTCTTGTAATTAATAGCAAGATATTTAAAAGACTAAGGAAAAAATTAAAGCAGTACAATCAACATAGCTACCAGAAAATGTTAAGGAATGATAATAATTTTTGTGGTTAGTAACATTTTATGCGAGTTTCATTCAGAATTTGTCTACAATTGCCCATACAAAGTGTAACTTGTTGAATAAGGGTATCGAATGGAATTGGTGAAATTGGTATGTGACACATTAAATATAGGTTTATGTGAAGTGTTATCTCATGTAATGTCAGTTGGGGCACATAATCAATAGCATTTACTTTTAGAGCATTGGATGAGGCAAAAAGGAATTACTCTCATATGAAAAAGGAAGGCTTAATACTGGCATATGGCGTTAAGAAATTTCATATGTATCTTTATGGTGGAAAATGTTCACACTTATGACAGATAATAAACCTCTATTGGCAATATTGGGTCCAAAGGCAAGTTTAAATACGTAAGTTGCTACAAGACTACAGCTTAGGACAATACTATTAGCCACGTACCATTATAAAAAAAAAAAAAAAAAAAAAAAAAAAAAATGGGCAATGCTGGTTCTTCATCTCGGTTTATAGGGGACAATATTTTTAGCTTTAGTGTATGATGTCACCATTACAGCAAGGATATTGCTGAATGTACAAAGAAAGACCTAGTACTTGTAAAGGTATCATAGAGTTTGATCACAGGGAGAGAGATAAGTGCAAAATAAGAAAGCTTTAAACCCCATAAAGACACTTGGAATGTGTTAAGTGTAACACAAAGCTGTATCATGAAAGGATCGAGTAGTTATTCCTAGTTCACCAAAGAATAGATTTGTTACTGAAATACATGCTGAAACCCAAGGCATTGTAAGAACAGTATATTGCCAGGGCTTGTGTCTGGTGACCAGGTGTAGATAAAGATATTAATTATTTGCTAGATAATGTATGAATTGTGTTATTCAACAAAACAACACTAAAGTTGCTAGAATCAATCTTTTGGGAGTTACACGTGTATTCGTGGCAAAGAGTGCACATAGATTTTGCATGTCCTTTTTTGGGTTAATTATTCTTGATAGTGGTGGACTGGTACAGTAAATGGCCAGAAGTAATTCCAGTGCAGACAATAAATGTATGTACAACGGTAAAACGCTAATGTAAATTTGTGCAGTTCATGGATTCCCGAAAGAATTGTGAGAGACAATGGTCCACAGTTCACCTCACAAGAGTTTAAAAGGTTTTCTAATGTAAATGCCATTAAGAAAAAAAATTAAGCAACGTATCAACTTTTCTCAAATAGAGAAGCTGGGAGATTTGTTCATATATTTAAATATAACAGGAAGTGCAGGAAAGCAAACACAAGTAACATGTTTTTTTATGTATCAAAGTTCTTATTGTCATATATAATTTATTGATATAGAAGAGGATTAGGTATAAGTTAGATTTGAAGTATCCAAGTTTGTAAAGTGAATTAGAAGAGAGCTGATATGAGCAAGTGGAAAATCTTCTAAAAGTAAGAAATTTCACCGTTTATATATTGTCATGGTAAGATCATACAATACCTCAGAGAAGTGAACACCAAGAGAGATTATTAGAAATATAAGAAATTTACATTATGATGTTCAAGAAGGTGGGAATATTATAAAACACCATATTGATCCATGATAACTATTGAATATGAATCCAGTAGATTATTCAAATGTTAGAAATGAAAAGTTTCCAGAAGTAGGTAGATCAAATGAATCAAATATTCACAAAGATATCAACGAACAGTTAAACCACTTACTTCCTTCATATATGGTTAAGATGAAGCGTTCATAATATTAGTTATAACTACATAATATTCACTCATGTAATTGGGGAATTCTCTACTTTCCTCTGTATTTCTTGAACCATTAGATACATATGTTTTTCAATTGGATGGTTCAACATGGTTTACGATTTTGTCAAAGCTTTTCTTTACATTTTCCATGAAGGACCAAGAGGATTTTTGGCAACTATGCCCATCTCAGTCTCCTTACCATGATGAAGATATACAGTATTTAGGAAATTAAAATCAAGAGCAGAAGACATTCTTATATACTGGAGATAAAGAAGTAGAAGTAAAAGAAGAAGAAGAAGATGGAGAGAGAGAGAGAGAGAGAGAGAGAGAGAGAGAGAGAGAGAGAGAGAGAGAGAGAGAGAGAGAGCTCCCGGGTCAGCTTATCTTGTTTAGACTTGTTTAGATATAATTCCACTCATAAATTGATGAAAATCGCACCAATCTCTAGTTGTAACTAAATATATCAGAATTCAAGTTCGGTAAATTTGTCGTAAAATAAACACGACTAAAATTCATAAGAAATGTAAATCCTTCAACCTAAAACAAACGAAACCGAGCATACTAGTAAATCTATTTATAGAAATTCTCTAGAAGTGTCTCCATCTGCGGTGTTTCTATATAAATTTTTCTTCCTGTTATTCTTTATTTATAATAAACGATATCGGAGTCAATATCTACTGTGGTAGTGACAATAACTGATATAATGAGCCATTTTTGTAGTCAGGAACGTACACTTAGCGCCAAAACTGATAAAAATTGCAAAATTCATCGTAAGTGCTTCCTTAAAAACTTTCGTGGGGATGTCAGTTCTCATATTTTATTTTGATTATGGTCATCCTCTTTATCTCATAATAAGTATCAGTGATTAAATATAGAATCATAGGGTATTTCCGCAGCGAACTGTCAATTATAATTCAATAACTGTATATTAATACCCTGGATAGGTATCGTTATTTGACCACCTTAATTAGGTATCGATGAGTCGACCTCGGTCCCAAAACATTAATAAAAAATTCCTTTATGAAGCAATTCACAACCTTTTACTATTAAAAAAACTTCAAAGAATATCCTATTCTTAAAAAAAAGTAAATGAAAGATAAATCCAAAATAAATATTTATTACAAATAAATAAAAAAAATAAGTATACAAATAGAAAGACTTTATAAAAATATTCACCTAAAATCTAAATATGGAAATAAGCTAAAACTATTCTAAGCACTTCTACGATAATTGAGTACTCTTTTCTGACATCCAGGGAAGGGGGGAGGAACCACAAGGGAACTTTTCCTGAAATAAGAAAAAAAGTGTGGTTTTTTTTTGGCTAAAAAATCTATCTTCTTTTCAACATTTTTTAGGGGTAGGTAAATGACAGAGTTGGTGGCTGAAATGTTTACAGAATATTGTATTATTATCGTACAACAAAAATGTGTAGAAGAATCTGCACTTGGATATTATTTAGTGATATAAAAATGAGATTTTTTTTTTTCGGATTTCTATTTTGATTTTTTCATAAATAAAATCCTTATATCCATTGCTGAGCATGGTATTTGTGCATGAAGATATCAGAAATTTTATAAAAAAGAGTAATACATAGAGCTATGCCAGCTTGTGTTGGATATGCTCAAAAAATGACCGCCAACCACACAACCTTGGAAGGTCAAATCTCCTACTTGAAATGGAAAAAGTTATGTCAATATCAGTGAGTCATTTACTTATATAATTGTTTGAGGATTTGCAGAAAAATATTCTGGTAGCTAGAATGAAGTTTATAGATTATCTTGCAATTCAAGAAATAAAATAATTATCATAATTCAGTTATCATAAAGGTACAAACTTACAAAAACACGAGAAATTATAAGCTATTTTATAAAAACATACTGGGTAGAAGACATTCACAAACACTTTACAACAATCCTTTTTTTATACACGCCTAAACACTACTGCATATTCAATAATTTTATAGAAATTTTATATTACACAACTTACCTGATTTAGGTATTGATGGGTCGAGTTCGACCCGAGGGTATCTCAGAAATAGCACAAGGAAAAGAGCTGGGATGAAATGCGTCCTCACCTGACTGCTGCGCACACTGAACTGAGGTTTCGCAGTTTGATATCACTCGCAATCAATACGGATGAAAAATTATGGCAAAATAACGTTTTTTTTTTTTTTTTTTTTTTTAACCTCTGGTTGTATACGACCCACTACACCTATTTAAAGAAAAAAATCCCTGTAGAAACATCTGCAGCTCTACGGGTGTTAACAAGAGTACAACATTGAATGGCATTAGGAAGGACTGCATATAAGCATTGACCTAATGTAATTTCTAAATTGACTTTCTACTTTTATAGCGTTGCATCGAAAGTTTTTATTATTTCTTTTGATAATATGCACAAAAGTTTAGCATCGGAATAATGAAATACAAATAAGACTTAAGCTGGTGTGAAAAAAAAAAAATCCAAGTTAAATGTGCGTTCATCATTGGTTACTTGGTTAAGCCCATTTCAGTAATTAAGGAAATATATTTTCACCTTGTTATTTTAAAATATGATTTGTTTGAATATCTGAATGGTTATGAACATACTTTTTCATTAATTAGTTTTCATAATCATGAGCTTTATAAATACATGCTTGGTTCACCAAAATCTTATTACAAACAAGATGCTATAAGCCCAAGGGCTCAAACAGAGAAAAATAGCACAGTGAGGAAAGAGAACAAGGAAATAAATAAACTAAAAAGTAAGTATTGAACTAATAAAATAAAGTATCTTAAGAACAGTAATAAAACATTAAATTAGATCTTCCATATATAAACAATAAAAACTGGAAAAAAATTGGGAAGAGCAGATGGAATAGTTTGCCTGAGTGTACCCTCATGCAATACACACACACACACATATATATATATATATATATATATATATATGTATATATATATATATATATATATATATATATATATATATATATATATATATATATATTTATATGTATATATATAATTTATATATATATATATATATATATATATATATATATTTATATATATATATATATATATATATATATATATATATATATATATATATATTATATATATATATATATATATATATATATATATATATATATATATATACAGAGAGAGAGAGAGAGAGAGAGAGAGAGAGAGAGAGAGAGAGAGAGAGAGAGAGAGAGAGAGAGAGAAGACTAAATCCAATTACGGGTTAAATCGTTCAATTCCACTTTTGAAAATGGAAGAAAGAAAATTAAATGAGGATTCCTTTGAGTTCATTAACTAGATCGATCTCATCTCCACTCTTTCCCCCAGCGTCCCCCATTTATCATTGGTTCGTAGGAACGATTCTGAAGGAACACAAGAAAAAAAATCATAATGAAACATTACCATTGAAGCAAAATCCTCGAAGCCGACGGGACTTGGAATCAGTCCGGCCAGGGACCACATAAAGTCAGCTCCCTTTCCCACACCTCCCTCTCCCCCGATTCCTCCGCCTCCCCTTTCTCCTAATGCCATTCCTTCAGTTGCTTCCTCCCCATCAATCAAAGCAATGAATGAATGACTTAGATTATCACGCCCTGACGAGGAGGAATAATAAGGAAGGATTATCTAATCAGCTTATGACGAACAATTAGGGATATCATCGGGATCGACGGACGGATCCTACCTCCTGTAGGTTTCTCATGCGTTGCTTGTGTGATATTGTAAAAGACTGTTTCATTCTTAGGAAGGAAACATATGGCAGCACACAATTTTTTTTATGTGAGTTCTGATGCGGAATTTCATCATATAACAATTATAATGTGTTGATGGTATATATATATATATATATATATATATATATATATATATATATATATATATATATATATATATTTATATGTATATTTTTTATATATGTATATCTATATATATATACAGTATATATATATATATATATATATATATATATATATATATATATATATATATACTGTATATATATAGATATACATTTATATATATATATATATATATATATATATATATATATATATATTTATATATATGTATATTTTTTATATATGTAAATCTATATATATATATATATATATATATATATACAGTATATATACATATATAAATATATATATATATATATATATATATATATATTTATATATATGTATATTTTTCATATATGTATATATATATATATATATATACAATATATATATATATATATATATATATATATATATATATATATATATATATATATATATATACATATATATATATATATATATATATATATATATATGTTATAATTAGACAAGCTATATATGTTATAATTAGACAAGCTACAACCTCAGTTGGAAAAGAAGGATACTGTTTGCCCAAGGGCTCAAAAAAAAAAAAAAAAAAAAAAAAAAAAAAACGCATTGAGGAGACGAATTAACAAAACAAGAAAAAGTATATAACAAGTAACAAATAAGAAATTTAAAATTTATTAATGATCAGTAACAACGTTAAAATAGACATGTCAAATATAAACTATGAAGTGAGTCTTATGTCAGCCTGTTCAGTATTAAAACATTCGCCACAAGTTCCAGCGAACGAACTGTTCTTTTAGGAAGAGCATTCCACAATCTGATTACGGATGGAAAAGAACTTCTGTAATAATAATGTGCAATATTGAGCCTTATAATGGAGGAGGCATGACCGCGAGAAATAACAGCATACCAATTACTAAGTACAAAATGGTAATCTGTGAGGATCTGAACGCAAATGATTATCTGAATTATGAAAAATCTTATGCAACATGCATAAAAAACTAACTGAACGACGCCGTCAGATATCAATATGTAGATCAGGAATGATAAATTTATTAAGCCGAGAAATCAACTAATAAGCCCGCACTTGAAGACCAGACAGGAGAACAATACTCGAAAAAGGGTAGAATGAAATAATTAAAGCATTCCTTCAGAAAAGATTAATCATTGATAATCTTAAAGAAAAATCTTATTAAGCAATTTTGTATGTGTGTGTCTAAATAAAAAAATAAAAAAAACTAACCGAATGTTTCTTGAAAATAAATTTGCATTCAAGAATCACAACGGAAATTTTAGGTCGTACAGAGTTGAAGATGCAGCGATCTGGGTGTTGGGTAATTCCTTTCCTTTACCTACTTACTCTTACAATCATACTTGGCAACGTAACTGTTAGGTTCTATCAGAGAGGTGAGGTAAATGTGACATAGCACTGAAGATTATTGGAGGCTGAAGATGGTAGAAATTTGGTAGCGACGACCAACGGGTCGCCGTACGCCATTTCAGATGCCAAGGGATCAAGGGCCTTTTTAGGAGTAGTCCCAGGAGGATCCAGGAAGACATCAAAGCTGCTTTGATGGTACGATAAAGATGTTCAAACATTCTGCTGGTGCAAGGGATGTAGGCAGTTGTCTGATATTGGGTGATGTCCAGGATATATACTAATGATGTCCATAATGGAGAGGTGGAAGTGGTACCCTTGTCAAAAGTAATATGTTTAGGGATGCTATATCTTGCTATTCATTTTGAGAGTCAGGCAGATGCACATGAGGTCGACGTTGAAGTTTGTATTGGGATCGCTTCAGGTCAATTAGTGCACCGGACTATAACAGTAAATAGGTATCGGTGTCCTGGCGATGTTGGTAGGGGACCTACCACATCAATGTGAATGCGGGTAAATTGACGCTAAGGTTAGGAAAAATTTCCCACTCCTGAATCTGAATGTCAATGTATTTTTGAAGCTTGGTATGAAGTACAGGCGTGGACCCAAATCTTAGCATCCTTAGTAATTCCTTGCCAAATGAACTTCGTCTTCAGTAGCTGTGCAGTAGATTGTCATTATGGATGTGAGAAGTCATGGATAAAATCAAACACCTGTCGCGGCCTACCAATACTGATATTGAAGAGGAGAATGAAGTATGAGTCATCAAGGGTGACGTCATCCCAACAGAAGGATGTACAGGGTGTCCTGAATGCTTGGTACTCTGAATCTTTTCGATTGGGTTCTGCTAAGGTGTTGTAATCAAATCCCAGGTTAATGGAGGCCAACAAGATTCCCGAGAGGGCATCGGCGACAGGATTCACTTTTCCAAGAACGTGTTGCAGGATGCAACAGGCCGATTCCGTATTGGACAGTTTTCTGCTAAAGAAGGGAAATGACTGGAGCGAGCAAAGAAACACTTGCTCAAGTACTGCACCTATAGCAACATCAATGACATCAGTGGAGGGAAGGAGAGGGGCATAGGGCACAGAAAAAGAAAGACTAGCAGCAGTTGATACGGTATTCTTTGCATAACAGAAGAGTCTTTCCTGAAGGGGACACCAATTGAGGAGGCATGGAGGGTGCAAGAATGGTGGCGATGGTTGGCAATAACTAGCAATAATAGTTCATCATGCCTGCCCAAGAATTCTTGTGGTGTTTTGACAGTCAAGAGTGTGGGAAAGTTCTGAACAGGTGATACCTTCTTAGAGAGGAGGTGGACACCTTCAGTAGTGATGGGGTGCCCTAAGAATGATACCTCGTTGGCATCAAAGGTACACCTGTCATACTGGACTACAAGGTTTTTCTGTTGCAGGTGGTTGAGAACGAAGCATAGGTGATGGAGGTGTTCCTCTTTGGAGGATGAAAACACAGGTATATTATCCATGTAACATACATAAAAGGGGGAGGTCCCCTAAGATGCTATCCATTAGGCATTGAAAAGTAGCCATAGCTTTACTAAAGTCAAAACAGGAGTAATTAAATACGTATGTACTAAAGGGGTAGGTGATGGCAGACTTGGGGATGTCTTCTGGGTTCATGAGCACCTGGCTACTAAAAATCGTTCCCAAATTTTTTTTGCAACAACTCGGAATCTGGAGTAGTAGTAGCCAAATTCCACCCAATGGGTGTTATTAAGTGGCGATAAAGGTCGTTGATTGGGGCGTGGTCAAGGTGTGTCATACATGGGAGGTGAACGGAGTGAAGGAGTTGATGGAGGTGGTTAAGTAGCCGTCCATAAGAGCATCGACTTTGGTCATCAGGTCCTTCATGACAAGGTATGAACATCGGGGATGGCTGTATGTACAGGTTCGGGTAGGCGTCTCACCTAAAGGGCACAGAGTAGGTACAGACCGACTGCAAGCAGGCGATACTGGTCATTTCAATGAGGGCGAGCAAAGCGTTTTGATTCCTCAACAGTTGTTGAGAGAGTATAAAAAGCTTGGCATAAACACACACATATACAGTTTATACAGTTTCTTTGATTCTTATATATATTGCCATGAGTATATACGCACACAAACAAACGCACCCATGTATATACATGCACAGACACAGACACACACATATGTATATATATACATATATATATATATATATATATATATATATATATATATATATATATATATATATATATATATATATATATATATACATATATACATATATATATATATATATATATATATATATATATATATATATATATATACATATATATATATATATATATATATATATATATATATATATATATATATATATATATATATATATATATATATATATATATATATATATATATATATATATATATACAGTCAGCGCGGGTCGGTCTGTCCGGGCAGCATCCGCCGTGCATTCATTTTGGTCCCCCCCCATATCTACACTAATACACAATATAAATCAATAAAAATTTAATTGAACACTCACCAATATCCCTGCTACTTGTCTATAGGGTAGCCTTTCCTCTTCTTGACCTCCAAAAGTCGTCGAGGAACACTATCGGCGAGGTTTTGGAGTATTTCAGCAGGTATTTCCGCCCACACCTTATGGAGCGCCGCCTCGAGAAGTGTCACGTTTGTCGTCACTTCTTTACGAAGGCGGGCTTTAACTATCGCCCAAAGGTTCTCAATGGGCGAAATATCAGGACTTTGACCTGGCCAATCAGGAATATAGTTCACTTCGCTATTTTCCAGCCACTTTTTCACTTTTTTAGCCGTATGGCAAGGGGCACCGTCCTGCTGAAAAATTTCAGCTCATGTAGCCGCAAAACAATCCGCTAAATTGTCTTTTAAAATGTTCAAATAGCGGTCAGCATTAACCTTTATGCCTTTAGGCAAAACAACAAGGCTTGGGGCACCACCGTAGGCAAACGAACCCCAGACCATAAGCGATGCTGGGTGCTTAACTGTCTTGGCCGTGAGATTAGGCTTAAGAGGATCTGACCCCTTTCGCCGCCACACTTTTTTCCCGGTCGTCTCACTCACACAAAAGGTCGCTTCGTCACTCCACAAGACACTACGCCACTGCTCCAAGGTCCAATCCTTGTATGTCTTGGCAAAAGCAACCCTCTTCTGCCTTTGTTTCAAAGTTACAGCGGGCTTCTTTCGCGCGATCACTTTCTCGAAGTCGAGGCGCTTCGACAGGTTTTCCTGAATCGTATGAACACTGACGTCGCTCAACAATTTAGGGTTCTGTTCTTTCAGTTGCTTAGCTGTTAATGTTGGATTTTCTTCTAGGGTTCGCTTTAATATATGTAAAGTACGATCAGGAATCTTCCGGGGAGTGGAACCAGCCTGGGAGTGAGAAGGGACCTCGGTGCTACCTCCTGCCTTGTACTTCGCTACCAAGTGCCTCACTGTCCTCTCGTTTACGCCAGTTTTCTTCACGATTTCCTTCGTTTGCACCACCTAAATTATGACAGGTTATCACTCTAACAATGTCATCGTGACTTGTACGGGGTCTAGACATCACGGGGGGGGGGGGGGTTTGATACACAAAAATGCCACTCGAACTCACAAAAGAACGATTGCAACTCGGCCCTCTCAACCTGACACAACCTCACTCCACGACTACAGGAAACACACTGGCTAGCTTCCACCTACGCAGATATGTAGATGCCAACTTGTATAAAAAGATGCCAATTAGTCAATTTGTCCCAGTCGATTTTTTCCCCGATAAACCCCATGCCTCCGATTTGCGCGGAACGCTGTGTCCGGGCCACTACCCGGACACAGCGATCCGCGCTGACTGTATATATTTACAGTAATACCTTGAGATACAAGCTATCCAAAACACGAGAAAATTGAGATATGAGAAGAGTTCCGAGCAAATTTTTATTCGGAGATACGAGGAAAAATTTGAGATACGAGGTACAGTAGTTCCCTATGTGGCCGCCAGGTGGCCGCGTGTGTGAGAGGCTGCTCATGAGGACAGCATCACTCGGTCTTTCCCGTCGGATCTCCGTCGTGTGAAGCTAACTCTGAGCATCGGCCGTATTGTTTGCTTTTTTTACGTGTTTTTTGCGTGAATCAGTGCAGAATTAACCCTTATACCCCCAGGCTCCTTGGAAATTTCCAACCCTTAACCTCCAAGGGGTTACTTTTTCCACAGCACATTTTGCAGTATATATTTTTTTTAATTGCTCTAACATCCTTAATTTTTGTCATAGAGAGGTCAGGTTGGTCTCATTCTCTTGGAAAATGCCTGAATTGTCTCCAAAAATTATCAAAATTATGAAAATAAAATTTTTTATAGCATTTTTTTGCAAGGACGTACCAGTACGTCCATGAGGGTAAAGGGATGAGTTTTGTGAGATGTACCAGTACGTCCTTTTGGGGGTAAAAGGGTTAAGTGAATGAACAAAGGGTCCAAAGCAAACAAATGCAAACAAAGGTAGTGAGAAGAAAAAGCGTATGATGATAATGGAGCCGAAACATGAAATAATCCCAAAAGATGAGAGTGGTGTATGATGTTCCTGAGCTGTCGCACCATTACGAGAGGAGTTCATCAGCTATATGTACCATCATCAAGCAGAAGGATGCTATAAAGAACACAAAGCCTTCCAAAGGAGTAACCATCCTCTCCAAGTTGCGTAGTGATATTCAAGACGAGATGGAGAAGCTTCTTTTGATCTGGATAAAGGAGAAACAGATGGTGGGAGATAGCGCTGACCAAGACGATCATATGCGAGAAAGCCAGTCGAATCTGTGAGGACTTGAAAGGGAAGCAAGCAGCCGAGAAATGGGAGACTTCGACGCCAGCGGAAACCTTCAAAGCCAGTCGTGGCTGGCTGGATAATTTCAAGAAAAGGACTGGGATACACTTGGTTGTGAGGCATGGGGAAGCAGTAAGTTTCTACGGCGGATTTCGTCACAACCTTTGCCTCAGTTATCGCCCAACATGGCTTCATCCCCCAACTGCGATGAAACAAGCCTTTTCTGGAAGAAGATACCCAGGAGGACTTTCATCACGGCTGAGGAGAAGAGACTACCGGGCCATAAACATATGAAGAACCGGTTAACTCTAGCCTTGTATGCCAATGCCAGCAGTGACTGTAAGATCCAGCCACTGCTGGTGTACCCCTCTGAAAACCCACGTGCTTTCAAGAGCCAAAGGATCTTGAAAGAGAAACTGCAAGTGATGTGGCACGCTAATGCAAAGGCTTGGGTTACCTGGCATTTCTTCACAGAATGAGTTAATCTATGCTTTGGTCCTGCAGTCAAAAAATATTTTGCTGAAAAAAACCTGCCATTGAAATGTCTCTTGGTCCTGGACAATGCCCCTGGTCACCCTCCTGGTCTCGAAGAGGATATTCTTGATGAATTCATGTTCATCAAGGCCCTTTATCTTCCGCCCAACACCACGCCACTCCTTCAGCTCATGGACCAACAAGTTATTTCCAACTTTAAAAAACTGTACACGAAGCATTTGTTCAAGAAATGCTTTGATATCACAGACAACACCAATTTCACCCTTTGGGAATTTTGGAAAGGACATTCTAACATCGTCCATTGTTTCAAAATTATAGACGATGAATGGCACGGTGTCACAAGATGAACTCTTGATTCAGCTTGGAAGAAATTGTTGCCAGCTTCCATCGCTGATAGGGACTTTGAAGGGTTTGATACGACAGACCCTGATGACCCCGATCCTGTTGTAATGGATGGAATCGTGTCTGTTGGAAAGTCCATGGGGCTGGAGGTAGACGAGGAAGACGTGAACGGCCTTGCCGAGGAGCATCAGGAAGAGCTCACGACACAGGAATTGATCAAGCTCCAGGAGATGACACATTCGGAGGTGTTGCAGGAGCTCAGTAGCGAGGAGGAAGTGGAAAACGAGGGCCACCTTTCTATAGCAGAAATAGCGAAGTGGCAGGAGTTTTCAAATTTTATGGAAAAGAGGCACCTGGAGAAGTTGGCGAGTGGTCGTGCGTTAGCCTTGTGTGACGACACTTGCGTGCATCATTTTCACAACATATTGAAGGGGAGACAAAAGCATAGATAAGTTCTTTTTAAACAGGCCGTCAAAAAGCGCAGGT
>NC_090730.1:97576062-97578562 GCF_036898095.1 Palaemon carinicauda
TATCCCAACCATTTCCTGTTAATGGAATTTTCCAAACTGTTTTCACTGAAATAATACAAACGTTCCCTGTCATCCTAGTGTTGCAAACGTTTTCTGTCAATGGAATATTCCAAACTTCGTGTCACTGGAATATTGTAAACGACATCTCTCACTTGAATATTTCATACGTCTCCTATGAGTTGAATATTCCAAAATTTTCCTGTCACTGAAATATTGCAAATGTCTCACTAGAATTTTGGAATATACCAAACTTTTTTCTTTTTTTTCACTGGAATATTTCAAACATTACCTGTCAGTGGAATATTACAAACGTTTTCTGTCTCTTTAACATCCCACTCACGGATGGCTGACACTTAATACCTTTAGGTCTATTTTAATAAGAAAAACATTAACAAGAAATAAAAGGAAATGCGTCCAAATCCCGCAGTAGTCGTAGGAAAAAATGACCTGAGTAAAACATGCATTTCTGACCTAAAAGATTGGAAGTATGCGATATAATGGCATGGGTGATGTTAAGGGGACCGGCTCTCTTGGGGGATGGGATATTGAAAAGTTGCTTATATCAATTTATTTCTGCTACCTTTTAGTAATACACCTAATGGGAAGCTGCTACGGTAAGTTTCATGAGTTTTCAATAACTTTTTTTTTTTTTTCATAAATATTTAATGGAATTCTAGATGAATTGCTTAAAGTCATTAAGGCTCCCTTAGTTTTAATATATTTCTATTGTATATACTAAGGTACTTCCCTTAATTTGGGGGTTACCCTACATAAAAAAAATAAAAAAAACAATTAAGGGAAACTTTTCTTCTCTTCGCTCCTCCTAGCCTGATGAGATATTCAGCCGAGTTTGGTTGGTACTGCTAGATTACCACAGCCTATCCTTCCCCGTTATCCATCGCAAATGAAGTTTCATATGCTAAATCTCCTACTGCTGCTGCCTCAGCGGTCACCAAGGCGACCGGGGGAAGTAGCACAGCCTATGGGAACTGTTATAAAGTCGTACGTCATTCCTTCCTATTTCTAGCACGCTCTTTTGCCTCTCTCACATCTATCCTCCTATCACCTAGTCTAGAGCTTTCTCCCTACCATCCATCCACCAAAACATTGGCCTTCCTCTTGTGGGCTATTTCTCCCATCAACTCTTGCATTAATCAAATTTTTTCAGCTGACGGCCATTTTCCATTCTCTCTACATGGTCAAATCACCTCAACACATTCATATCTACTCTAGCTGCTAACTTCATTCTAAACCCTATTTAATCGAGATAAGCAACCCATACTCCTCAAACACGTCATCTCGAACACTCAATTTTGGTCTTTCCATCAGTTTCATTCCCCAAACTCCGATCCATACATCACAGTTAGTATTATCACTAACTATCAGAAACAGAATTTTGATAAAAAAAGAAGAAATTCTATATCAATTTAAAAAGAAAAGAAATTTTTATTTTGCTATTAGTTTCTAAAATTAAAAAAAAAAATCTATAGGTGAATAAATGTGTCCACTGATTTTTATGTACAATTTATGGAAATCAGACAATCAATAATAAAGTCTTTGTGTTTGAAGTTATTCATAAACAGTAAATTTTAGTTTTGAGATATCCCTCGTTAAAGTTTAAATGACGAAATTTCAATTGTAATTATATGTATATTACTAGCTACCACACCACCTGCACTCACTGCACATACTCTACAATGTTTACAAGGCTTCCAGAAAACTGTCATTTCTTTCCTCAGACAGCCTTTACACAGTTTACAATGAAGCTTTGAAGAGTAATTATAGAGCAAAGCTCTATTATTACTCTTCAAACCTTTATCTTTGTTTTCTTTTGGCATGCTTCTATGGGACTGGCTCCCGCACTTTGGGGGATTCATAAGGCACCATCTCACTCATTGCTATCAGGAAATTCAGAAACTACCAGGAAATATAGCCTGAGTCCTTTATTAACTGAAGTCTTTTTACTCCTCTCTTATGGGACTCTTGAATTACTTCGTAGCCTTCTGATTTCCTTCCAAACTAATGCTGTGGTGAACCACTTTTGTCCTGAACTAGGTTGCTTTCTTCTTACCTAGTGTTGTGTATCATTAGAAATTTCCACTTCATTTTCTTGATTATCACTACTCTCTTCCATTTCTTCATTGTCAACATGTGACAGACATAGTTTAAAATCATCATCATCAGCGCCAATAGAATTATAATAATAGAATAATCGGATTTCAATAAAAAGATTAGCCGCTCCCCTTAAGAGATAAGCTTTGATTTAACTGAAGCGAACGCTCATCTGTCATAGTTATTCTATATATATATATATATATATATATATATATATATATATATATATATATATATATATATATATATATATATATATATATTCCCTTTCTGAGTGGGGGATACCTTAACGAGATGAAGGGTTTATGCATTGTCATAATCAGCAAAGCGTGCCACCCATACTAGGCTAGTTTGCTGTAAGTATTCAGACGAAAATATCCCATCC
>NC_090730.1:97588562-97598562 GCF_036898095.1 Palaemon carinicauda
CCTTGCGTCAATAAGCGTTAAAGATGATGATGATAATGATGATTATAGTCATTGAGGAATATTATATGTTAATGATAGGAGTTCCTGCAACAGAAAGGAACGTTTGGAGATTCAGTGCTAAAAGAAATAGAGGTAAAAGAAATGAACTGTGGTCAGTGAAGGAGTTTTGGTGAAAGAGCCTTAGTGCTTCAAGTGGTGGACCTACAAGGCTGAAGTAAAACTCGTCAATAACATATGTAGAGAAGACGAAGAACAGGGAAGTGGGCGATGTAAGGGAGAAAATTATTCATTTTAGCATGAATGAGAAATAATTCAAATAAGTCATATATATTAATATGAAAGAAACACGTTTAAATGTGCAAAAAAAAATTTATCATTAATCGAATACCAAGTCCCAAACCTACCAATTAGCTACGATGGTGAAGATGGGTTGATTTCAATTCTAAATACAGAAAACCTGAATTTGACAGGTATATGTACAGAAGAATTGTCATCGATTTTTATCTTTCTTCGTGGCTGAGTGGTATGGTCACTGGCATACAGATATCCTGGACGAGGGTTCAAATCCCCGCCGGTCCGATATCATAGTCTGTGGGCGGTTCCGCCTAGGTCTCTGATCCCGAGGTCGTTAAGAGAATCCAGACTTTAATGTATTAATATATATGGCTTATTTGATATACGAAAGAAACACGTTTAAATATGCAAAAAAAATCATCATTAATCGAATGCCAAGTCCGAAACCTACCAATTAGCTACGATGGTGAAGATGGGTTGATTTCAATTCTAAGTACAGAAAACCTGAATTTGACAGGTATATGTACAGAAGAATTGTCATCGACTTTTATCTTTCTTCGTGGCCGAGTGGTATGGTCACTGGCATACAGAAATCCTGGACGAGGGTTCAAAACCCCCGCCGGCCCGATATCATAGTCTGTGGGCGGTTCCGCCTGGGTCTCTGATCCCGAGGTCGTTAAGAGAATCCAGACTTTAATGTATTAATATATATGGCTTATTTGATATACGAAAGAAACACGTTTAAATGTGCAAAAAAATTCATCATTAATCGAATGCCAAGTCCCAAACCTACCAATTAGCTACGATGGTGAAGATGGGTTGATTTCAATTCTAAGTACAGAAAACCTGAATTTGACAGGTATATGTACAGAAGAATTGTCATCGACTTTTATCTTTCTTCGTGGCCGAGTGGTATGGTCACTGGCATACAGATATCCTGGACGAGGGTTCAAAACCCCCGCCGGCCCGATATCATAGTCTTTGGGCGGTTCCGCCTGGGGGTCTGATCCCGAGGTCGTTAAGAGAATCCAGACTCTAATGTATTAATATATATGGCTTATTTGAAATATGAAAGAAACACGTTTAAATGTGCGAAAATTTATCATTAATCGAATGCCAAGTCCCAAACCTACCAATTAGCTACGATGGTGAAGATGGGTTGATTTCAATTCTAAGTACAGAAAACCTTAATTTGACAGGTATATGTACAGAAGAATTGTCATCAACTTTTATCTTTCTTCGTGGCCAAGTGGTATGGTCACTGGCATACAGATATCCTGGACGAGGGTTCAAATCCACGCCGTTCTGATATCATAGTCTGTGGGCGGTTCCGCCTGGGCCTCTGATCCCGAGATCGTTAAGAGAATCCAGACTTTAATGTATTGATATATATGGCTTATTTGAAATATGAAAGAAACACGTTTAAATGTGCAAAAAAATTTATCATTCATCGAATGCCAAGTCCCAAACCTACCAATTAGCTACGATGGTGAAGATGGGTTGATTTCAATTCTAAGTACAGAAAACCTGAATTTGACAGGTATATGTACAGAAGAATTGTCATCGATTTTTATCTTTCTTCGTGGCTGAGTGGTATGGTCACTGGCATACAGATATCCTGGACGAGGGTTCAAATCCCCGCCGGTCCGATATCATAGTCTGTGGGCGGTTCCGCCTGGGTCTCTGATCCCGAGGTCGTTAAGAGAATCCAGACTTTAATGTATTAATATATATGGCTTATTTGATATACGAAAGAAACACGTTTAAATGTGCAAAAAAATTCATCATTAATCGAATGCCAAGTCCCAAACCTACCAATTAGCTACGATGGTGAAGATGGGTTGATTTCAATTCCAAGTACAGAAAACCTGAATTTGACAGGTATATGTACAGAAGAATTGTCATCGACTTTAATCTTTCTTCGTGGCCGAGTGGTATGGTCACTGGCATACAGATACCCTGGATGAGGGTTCAAATCCCCGCTGGTCCGATATCATAGTCTGTGGGCGGTTCCGCCTGGGGCTCTGATCCCGAGGTCCTTAAGAGAATCCAGACTTTAATGTATTAATATATATAGCTTATTTGAAATATGAAAGAAACACGTTTAAATGTGCAAAAAAATTAATCATTAATCAAATGCCAAGTCCCAAACCTACCAATTAGTTACGATGGTGAAGATGGGTTGATTTCAATTCTAAGTACAGAAAACCTGAATTTGACAGGTATATGTACAGAAGAATTGTCATCGACTTTTATCTTTCTTCGTGGCCGAGTGGTATGGTCACTGGCATACAGATATCCTGGACGAGGGTTCAAATCCCCGCCGGTCCGATAACATAGTCTGTGGGCGGTTCCGCCTGGGTCTCTGATCCCGAGGTCGTTAAGAGAATCCAGGCTTTAATGTATTAATATATATGGCTTATTTGAAATATGAAAGAAACACGTTTAAATGTGCAAAAAAATTTATCATTAATCAAATGCCAAGTCCCAAACCTACCAATTAGCTACGATGGTGAAGATGGGTTGATTTCAATTCTAAGTACAGAAAACCTGAATTTGACAGGTATATGTACAGAAGAATTGTCATCGACTTTTATCTTTCTTCGTGGCCGAGTGGTATGGTTACTGGCATACAGATATCCTGGACGAGGGTTCAAATCCCCGCCGGCCCGATATCATAGTCTTTGGGCGGTTCCGCCTGGGGCTCTGATCCCGATGTCGTTAAGAAAATCCAGACTTTAATGTATTAATATATATGGCTTATTTGAAATATGAAAGAAACACGTTTAAATGTGCAAAAAAAAGAAAAATTATCATATACATACATATATATATATATATATATATATATATATATATATATATATATATATGTAAATATATACATATATATATATATATATATATATATATATATATATGTAAATATATATATATATATATATATATATATATATATATATATATATATATATATATATATATATATATATATATATATATATTTACACACACACACACATATATATATATATATATATATATATATATATATATATATACATATATATGTAAATATATACATATATATATATATATATATATATATATATATATATATATATATATATATATATATATATATATATATATATACATATATATATATATATATATATATATATATATATATATATATATATATATATATATATATACATATATATATATATATATATATATATATATATATATATATATATATATATATACATATATATATATATATATATATATATATATATATATATATATATATATATATAAGAATAAGACATATTTTCGGGATAAATGTACTTTTCCAGTTGGGAAATTGCGAAAAAAGCGAGAAAAAAAGAAAGAAAAACCAAAGAACGAGGCGCCATTTTCATCGCTGGTATTAATTAGAAGCATTTGCCTTTTTTAAGTCCAAAGGAATTTGTGGTTTTCAGAGGGCAAAGAGCCGTGAAACCTAAAATGTTCCATTTTGTGTTTGATAATGAAAAAGAGAGATTTTATTTCTGTCGTTTCTTTCACGATTAACGGGATTCGAATTTCTAAAAGTCCTTTTACGTCATATGTAATTTTTTTTTCTTTTAGCGTCCCGTTGCAATTCTCTCTTTTGAAATACAGTTTTGTGAAAATAATCTTTTTATTTTTTGTCAAATGATAATCTTGACGCCCATTAAAGATACTCTGCATGCTTTCATAAAAGTACACACACGCACAGATAAAAACCCAACCCCCATGAATGTACACAAATACTATATATATATATATATATATATATATATATATATATATATATATATATATATATATATATATATATATATATATATATATATATATAATACTTATATGTATGTGCGCACACACAGATGTTCAGTTTGGACATTTGATCATGCCTTGATTTCATTAGTAGTTAAGCCTAAGTTCTTGTTCCTGAGCTGATGTACTCGTGTATGATTTATACTGTATAAAATCTCAAAAAGGCTGGAATGGCATATTGAATGACCTTTTCAACTTGAATTGGTAACGATTGTATAAATGTATTGACCCTGTTGATCTATTTATCTACATTCGCCAACTTCGTTGCGGTGGAGTTTATGTTTTGATAGGCGTATGTTTGTATGTCTGCCTGTTTATGATTCGCATAACTCAATATCTATCGGACCGAATCTAATGATATTTGATGGGTGTATTGGCCATAATCCCTGGACAATTTAACAAAATTTTGAGAGTGAATGGGTCAAAAGTCAATTCTATTTGACCGAATCTCATGAAATTTAGTGGGATGATTGGCCATGATCCAATGACAATTAAATCAGATTCTAGGATTGATTTGGACAAACGTCATGGGCATGGTCACAAAAAGGTAAGAAAGGTCTCTTTGCTATATCGTGATAAATTTCTATCCGATTTGCATGAAGCTAGTGACGAAATTAGCATAATTCAATTGTCTTTTTTGTGATAAAAACATCATATAGTGATGCCATTACCCTTGTTTGTGTATCTGGCTACGTGTTTGTGATTCGCATAACTCAAAAAGTGACTGAATTGGCCATGATCCGAGGACAATTTCGTTAGTTTTTGGGAGTGATTGTGTCAAAAGTACAGGCCAAGGTCACGAAAAGGTCAAAAACGTCTTTTTGCCATACTGTCGCTAATTGATATTTGATTTGTATGGAAATAGTTTCTAAATGTGTAAAATCCAATTGTCTATTATATCATATAAGTGTTTCGGATTAAATACACACAACATCATCACATTTCTTTGTGACAAAAGTGGCAGTGGCGAAGATATGCGCTCTACTGAGTGTCCTTTCTAATCTTAAAAGAAAATCTGATCAACATAATTGATAGGCGTATTCGTTCTCGTGTGCTAGAGTTCCAAGTAAAAGACAATCCGTAGTTCAATGATGATTGTAAACTTTCTTATTTGGAGAAGCACAAGGCCTATCACCTTTGGAAGAGTGGCAGACTAGATTTGACTTAGAATAACTGTACTCAGCTGAGAGTTGTTTCTCACAGGGTTTACGGTTCAACTGAAAAGAAACCATTTTTTAGTACAAACCACCAACAAAAGTGGTGGGTTTTCCTTAATTATGCATTCTTTGGTGCAAACTCAACAGTTCCACCTTTACTTAAACCAGATGGCTCAGTCACTCTATCCAAGAGAAAAGGCAACGTTTTTGGCTGATGTGTTTGACATTAGGCACAGTAATGAGGAACTCTATCTTCCTCATTCTTGTTTTCCTGAGACTAAATTAAATAGTTTAGCTTTTTGATCCTATGAAATTAAAAATCTTTTGATGGATCATGATGGTTATGGATGTATAGACCCAAAATGTAACTTTCCTTTGCTTTTTATAGAGATTGCTGATTTCTTGGTTCCTAGGTTATTTTATTTTCCACAAGATAGCATGAAAAGATTCATTCAGCACTTTTTGGAGAATTAGTAATGTTATTCCATTATGTAAATGGAGTTTTGGCAACTCTAGTCCACCTGATTTATACCCAATTTCCATAACTCCCCTATTATCTTTTTTTAACGACTTTGGCAAAACGTCTAAACAGATGTGCTGAAGTTAATCATCTATTCCATGGGTTAAAATTAGGGTTTCCTAAAGGCCTTGGAGCTTGTGAAGTTCTTAAAATATCCTATGATGTACAGATATCCCTTGATTGTGGTCAGGAATTTCGTATGATTGGTTTTGATTGGTGTTAATCGTGAGGTCCTTGTTTTCAAACTCAAACATTTGGGATTAGACTTGTCTTTTCTTAGCATCTCTGTTAAATTTTGAGCAATAGATTAGTTAATCATAGGTAGTAGGTTGGCCGGGGCACTTTCCCTTTTGCCGACATATACAGAGAATAATCTAGCCTTTCCTTTACAGATTCTCTTTTGCCCTCATACACCTTACAACACTAAGATTACTAAAGAATTTTCCTTCACCCAAGGGGTAACTACTACACTTTAATTATTATGTTCAGTGGCTACTTTCCTCTTGGTAAGGGTAAAAGACACTCTTTAGCTATGGTAAGCAGCTCTTCTGGGGGAAGGAAACACCAAAATGGTAGTGCCATCGCCTCAGTACCATTGTCTTCCACTGTCTTGGGGTAGAGTTCTCTCGCTTGAAGGTACATTAGGGCACATCATTCTATCTTATTTCTCTTTTTCACGTTTTGTTAGAGTTTTGATAGTTTATATAGGAAATATTCTAATGTTGTTACTGTTCTTGAAATATCTAATTTTTCCTTGTTTTCTTTCCCCAATGGGCTATTTTCCCCGTTGGAGCCCCTGGTCTTATTGCATCCTGCCTTTCCACCTAGGGTTGTAGCTTAGCAAATAATAATAATAATAATAATAATAATAATAACAATAATAACATCATAGTGAGTATTATGATATCTGGTGTTTCTCAGAGAAGGGTTTTTGGCCTATTGATTTTCATACTATGTACACACGATATGTGGTTTGAATAGAAAACAAGCTCATTGCATATGCAGGTGATGCCACTGTCTTTCTTTCAATTCTGGGATTGCTGAATCTCTTATTAGAAATCTAGCTAAAATTAGTCTACGGTGCAAATTATGAAGCATGAAGTTGAAACTTAACACAACTCAAAGTACAGTATGATTGTAAGTAGGTCGGGGAAACTGGCTCCCTAACATCCAGATCTCAACACTGATAATGTTTGTTTTTCTAACTCTATACGAATCTATCAAAGTTTTAGGTGTGATTCACGATAGTTTTTTTGAGTAACATATTCAGTGTGTCTCCTGTGCAATGGCACAAATTTTTTATTCCTGATCTAGAGAGATCCCTGGCACTACCATAAGACTTTTCATAACTCTGACCATCATTTGCATTCAGATCTTCCAAGACAGTACAATCCTGCACCTACTACCAGGTAAGCAGTTAATTCTAATAATCCTGTCTACTCTATCATAAGGCTTAGTACTACAGCACACACTATTCTAGAAGTTTTATTCCAGCTGTGACCAAATTGTGGAATAATCTTCCTAATCTGGTAGTTGAATCGGTTGAACTTCAAAAGTTTAAACCTCCAGTGAATATTTGATGTTGAAAAGGCTGACATAAGTCTCTCTTTGTAATCTGTATATGAAGGATCTATTCTAATGTTGTTACTGTTCTTAAAATATTTTATATCAATTGTTAATTATCTCTCTTGCTGTTTATGTGTTTCCTTATTTCCTTTCCTCACTAGGCTATTTTATCCTGTTGGAGCCCTGTGGTTTTTAGCATTATGCTTTTTCCACATAATAATAATAATAATAATAATAATAATAATAATAATAATAATAATAATAATAATAATAATAATAATAGTAATAATAATAATAATAATAATAACAATAATAATGATAATAATAATAATACGAACCTCTAAAAGATGAAGATATCGAACACAAACTCAACAATCAGGATGAGGGGTAATAACCTTCCCTACCCACAAAATACAATATTTTCTGTTCTCTCCGGACAATGAAGGACCATGACTGAGCTCAGATAATTGAAAATGTTTCCAGGAAGCTGATCTCCTTCAACTGGGGAAAAATACGCATCCCAAGGAAGAAAAAGAAGTACATCAACATCTCAAACTTCTTCTCTTTGCCAATACAGGACGAGATATTGTAGCCATACCTAAGTGCCACTTTATAATCTCACCCCAACCTACGGAGATGATGCTAGAGATTAAACTACTGATAGACTTTATTTTAAGCTACCAGGAAAAAAGTGCCTTCCGTACTATTGATATCCTCCAGCCCTTCCTGCTTGCTGAGGCCCTCCCGGACCGAGAACAATACACTAGTTATATTGCTTTCATGGCCATTAGGACTGCCACCATTGCACTAAAGAAAAAAACTGATGTTACTGTATGGAGAGCAGATAAGACTGCAGCCTTCGTCCTCATCAACACTAAGGACTATCATGAAAAGCTAGACACTATCGTTGCTAACACCTCGAAATTTCAACATCTAACTTACCACCCATACAGGACATCAATGAGAAGGCCAAGAGCACCATCAATATCATCAGTGCAGCTTCTAATGCTGTCCATTTTCAGCCCATCACTATTATTTCAGGGAGGGTTACCTCTATGGGAATGGGAAGACCCAAAAAGCAGTGAACTCCAATCTCTCCATAATCAACTTTTGCCCTACACTGACTTACCATCTTCCCAAGAGGCTCAAGTCTCTTCTGACGCCTTATGTTCCAGATCAGTGTAGCGTGGCTTTTTCTACAGAGTTCTTGACGAACATCAAAGGACATGCCAGCAACGGAGTCATCACTTCTCTTAAGGGATCGTCCTACTTCCCGAACGTCCCTGTGGATGTGACCCTCCAACTTATCCTCGACCGAGTCTACTGAGACAATGTGACTCCTCTCAACATCCCTGACTATGTCCTCCTCACCCTCCTTGGAATATGTACAAAGAAGGCTCTATTTACCACCCACTGTTGGCACAAGTACATATAAAAGGATAGTGTTGTGATGGAATTCCCTCATGGTGTCCTCTTCACCAAATTTTACATGGGTGTCATTGAGGAGAGAGTTTTTGCACATGTACAGTAGATCGCCCTGAAATATAGGACTGCTATATTGACTATACCTTTATGAAAGCTGCTCTTCTAAGCACATTGATGGATTATGTTGGACCTTTAAGGAGTGCTGTTCCCTTAGATTCACATCAAGACAACAGCTGCCTTCCCTTCCTAGGTGTTCTGGTCTCGAGTACTAAGTGGGGTTTTGATACTATTGTCTACATGAAACCTACGAACCTATTCTTTTAATTAGATGGTGGGAGTGAATGTCCCATTAGGTACAAAACCTCCACCATCTGCTCTTACGTTCATCAGGCACTCTCTCATTATTCTTCCTGGGTAGAAACCTACAAGGAGCTGGATAGGATAAGGCAGGTCCTAGTGAACAATGGATACTACAGCAGGCAAGTCAACCGAGATGACAAATGTACTATGAAGAATTAGTACGAGACTGAGCCTAGCAGGGAGAGCATGACTTTTAGATTCAACCTGTACTACAAAAGCATTATGCACAAGCAGTATCAGCAAGACAAGAAGGCCATGAAGGATATCATCAAGAACAACGTAACACCCGTTCAAGAAGACACAGAGGTAAACCTGAATATATATTCCAGACCACAATGATAAGACTCCTCATCATGAAGAACAACCCAGCCCATCTAATGCAGGACTTTCTGAAGAAGTCCGTCATTTATTCCTACCCATGCACAGTCCATGGATGGCCCCACTTTTATATTAGAATAACGACAAGTATCCTTCCCCGTCCAGCAAGGAGCTATTAAGATACACCACCTGGTGCACAACAAGAACGTCAAACGTGAGGACATCACCACCAATACCATGACTGTCAGCAGTGCCCCGGCTAACAGCAGGCTCTAGATCCTGGAATCCCTGCTCATTCAGCAAGAAAAACTGAACCTTAACGCAACTCAAGAAATTTTCCTTTTTCTCTTCATTCATAAGAACACAACCCAATGTCTCATTAACATTAACAATGACAATGGTGATAAGAAGCCTTAAGCTTGCCTGTGACTGAGACTTTCCCAGCATGTGTCTCAGTCAATCAGGTAGCCACTTGGAACTCACTGGACCA
>NC_090730.1:97606062-97616062 GCF_036898095.1 Palaemon carinicauda
TTGTTTTAAAATCTCCTGGCACAGCCACTGTATTATCTGTCCAGACTCAGGTACAGACTCAGACTCTCACCCATAAATATACTCTTTCACGCTTTCTTTTTCCTTTCTAGGACATTATACACTTACATCACAAGCTTAAGACTAAAAACCTCATTTGTAATTAGCCTCAAACACGTTTACAAATCTGTATCCAAAAGGATATTGCACTTTTATCTGTATATCCAAAGCACTTTTAAAAATTCTCTTCTCCCTTAGCACCTCATAGGGCACCAGTGTACAGGTCATTTCCCTCAGCACTGCCAAAGTAGCAGTAGTTAATAAATAAATACATTTACCTGCCATTTGGTTACTATTGGCCTCAAGATAGTTTATCCTGACTCGAATAATCATAAAGCTACCTTGGATTTGATTCATTAGAATGCCAAACTATCGGCACTTTTCCGAACAGCAGTGATATGCAATTGCATAGTATATACTGTATATGCATATTTACATGAGCGTAGATACTGGGGAATTGGGGGACCTCCATTAAATTTGTTTTGGGCGTATTCCTATGTAATCACACCCCCAGCCAGGGGTATGATTATTATTATTATTAATGAAAGTAATCACATTTTAATTTTTTTTTTTAATAATGGATCAGTCACAAATGACTAAAATTACGAGAAATAGCTACCCAACTATTTATTATTTATAAACGGGACTTTGCCGCATGAGGTGGCAGTGCTGCCAGTGCTGGTGTAAAGAAGTCATTAGTTCTCAGAGGGGAGATAACAACAACTTCAATGCCATGAAGTGAAAGGTCAAATTGAGTTAACAGCTGGAAAATAAATTATTTATTCTTAAATGTGAACTTGAAGTAGTTTTCTTTGACTTGTAGTTTAGTTTATGTTCAAATTGACTGAATACCATAATAATAATTTGGAGGCCGAACTTGCAAACATAATCTTAGGTTAAGGAGAGGGGAAAAGAGGTATAAAGGGATTTATATTGAAAATATATCTGTTATTGTAAAGAATATCCAATGGTAAATCTTAAATATCTAAAAGTGAAATTACACCGAAAAAAATAGTAATTACTCTAAATATATTTTAGTATCGGACGCAACGGTTTTGTAACATCCTTGTAACAATGAATGTGATTTCATAAAATGTCTTAGAAATTGATTTTGATGTACTTCATTATCGTGGTGCGATAATGTGAGTATATCTTAAGATGTTCTACTTTCGGGAATTGACAAAATATAATTTTGGGTGCAGAAATTTTAGCAATAAAAAAAGACTAGTATTCTCAAAATTATATAAATGAGTGTTTTTAGTGAAACGTCAACTAAAGAAATACACAAAGAGTCCAATAACTGATATATTATAAGTATTTATAAGATAAGTTCATCGTCACCAGTCAGTGTCACACATAAAACTGTTTTTGTTATTATGCCAATTTTCATAGCGATGTCCACAAGTTATATAGCTGAATGCGGTTTAGATATTTGCCCAATCATTTAATTTTCGTCTGAGACTGTATACAGGATGTTGCTGCTACAATGTATACACTATGATGAACTATGTTTTTCTCACTTTCTATTAAATAATATGATTCCGACATTTGAATCTTGTATTAACATAGGCATAGATATTTGCTTGTCAAGGTTTTTCCCATGATTTTGGGAACAGGTTATTTTCGTACAATTTTGGAGTATCCTTTAATTCTAATTCACATGAAATACAACGTAGCATTACCTTATAGAAATTTAATGTTCCCGCATTCAAAGATGGAAACATGTATCATGCGAGATTTGCAATATATTTTCAAGTGACATTAAATGAAATCCTGAAATTATCGGTTAATAATTTAGATTTAAGCAACACTTAATTAACCATAATAAAACGCAGAGCTCCCTTTTTGTCATGGGCTGCTCCAAGAGCAATTCTTTTTACTGTCATAAGGCCAACTTAATATACTATTATTGAAGAGGAGTACTGCTATAAAACTTCACCATGAGCTGCAAAGCCTCTTAAGACACTTCTTCGCAATTGCCTTCGTTTTCTGATTTTAACTGTGCTTTGTGGGTGAAGATTGGTTTTTGTTGACATTCTTAATGTTATTTGTCTTACCAGGTTTTGCCTTTATGTTTTAGTCTCGCATATACACCTTTTATTCTGTTCAATTTTCCTTCAGTATTTGATTAAATACATTGAACCAAATGATGGTCTGTCCATCTGCGTACACACGTTCCTTGATGACGGTTCTACCTCTTGGCTCGACTCTTAAGACCTAATTGAAATTTAGCCTTTATTAATAACCTCTCAAGGCTGCCATGAAGACACGGCAGAGTTTTCCTTGATAACGTTTATTTCAGTGGTATTATGTTTCGTCTATTTCAAAGTCTGTATCCCAGTCTTTTTCTCTTATACAGTATATATATATATATATATATATATATATATATATATATATATATATATATATATATATATATATACTGTATATATACACGATTGTATATATATGAATATATATATGCATATATATATATATATATATATATATATATATATAGGAATAAAATAGTCAATGCTGCTATCATCATCTTTATTCGGGAGCTTTCGACATAACTTATGTCATCTTCAGCCTATCTGCAATTATCATATGTAAAATCAATAAAATTAATAAAATCATCCTAAGTACATAGTTAGGAAGATACACTTTCATGAATTGATCAACTAGTTCTAAAATCAACCAATCAAGGAACATAAAACCTTAAAAAAAGACTTATTACACACAACTATATAAAAGACTTAATAACTAATATAACTAGTCACCCGCAGGAGATGATGACCACCCATCCAGACCAGCAACCCACAGACCACACGGATCAATGGGTCACCGGTAACTGAACAGGTAAGCCCTCATTCAAGCTGGGTTTTGTCTTAAAAATTTATAAAGACTCCAAGATTCTCAGCTGGCTGACGTTACTATGTCTGTCCGTAATTTTGAAATTTTCAATAGAAATGGCATGACCAGATTTAAATGCGAGGTCATAAATAGCGGAAATTGTTTTTTTACTTAACGGTATTTTGGTTCTTACCGATCTCCCCATGTGCTCCGAAATCCTACACTGAAGCTGTCTAGATGTGCTTCCAGTGTAGCACTCATTACAGAGTGCACATTGAAAAGTGTATATGACACCGGAACACAAGGGAGTAGGTAGACTCTCCTTATATTTAAACAGTGAGCCAACTGAGAACTTGTTAGTAAAAATTAATTTTAAATCTATGTGGGGATAACATTTCCCCACAACACTCATAACCTCTGTTCTTAGTCTCTCCGAAACATAGCCATAGTACGGAAAGGAGACATATGTCTCCTTTCCGTACTATGGCTAAGTTCATCCTCTCACTATTTATCCGTTTGGTCTGTGGGTTGCTGGTCTGGATGGGTGGTCATCATCTCCTGCGGGTGACTAGTTATATTAGTTATTAAGTCTTTTATATAGTTGTGTGTAATAAGTCTTTTTTTAAGGTTTTATGTTCCTTGATTGGTTGATTTTAGAACTAGTTGATCAATTCATGAAAGTGTATCTTCCTAACTATGTACTTAGGATGATTTTATTAATTTTATTAATTTTACATATGATAATTGCAGATAGGCTGAAGATGACATAAGTTATGTCGAAAGCTCCCGAATAAAGATGATGATAGCAGCATTGACTATTTTATTCCTACTTAAATTGCGATTCCCAAGAGGAACCCATCTATCAACTATATATATATATATATATATATATATATATATATATATATATATATATATATATATATATAAATATATACATATATACTTATATATACATATATATATATATGTGTATATGTGTATATATATATACATGTATATGCATATGTATACTGTATATATATATATATATATATATATATATATATATATATATATATATATATATATATATATATATATATATACATATATACTTATATATACATATATATGTGTATATGTGTATATATATGTATATGCACATGTATACTATATATATATATATATATATATATATATATATATATATATATATATATATATATATATTCGTGTGTGTGTTTGTATAAATATTTCGATCTTATGTTAAAATCAAACTCTAGACCTTCCAAATGAAAGCTATGATTGGTTACTACTTTGATATGCAAGGTGAAAACTATTTTCTATTGTTCACGTTATTATGTTTTGCTTATATACAGTATATATATATATATATATATATATATATATATATATATATATATATATATATATATATATATATATATATACATATATATATATGTATATATATATGTGTGTGTGTGTGTGTTTCTCTTTAAACCTTTTATGAACTGAAGTTTCCTCAAAACATTGTTTGTAAAATCTTTGGTTAAGCGGAGGCTGAGATATAGGAAAGGGGAAGATAATTTTCCCTATCAGAAAGTTTTTACGTTATCCTGATCACCTGGTGAAATGGACATAATGTTGAATGATTTTAACAATTCTTTCCAAATAAGTATCTAATTATTTGTTAGATATTGAAAATGTCTGCTTGGTTATTTACCTTTCTACTTCTAACGAAATCAAAACGTTTACCTTAATGTTGATGGCTCTATTACATGGTGAATAGGCGTCGCGAATAGTGACTCCTTACAAAATAATATATTTAAGAATATCTCCTCTCGCTATTTAGTTAATGGGTTATTTCCAGTCCTCTCATTTCACCAGAATGCGCCATAGAATCAGAATGCAACACAACCCTTTGCTATTTCTGTCCTTCAAAGGTTATAAGGGAAAGCCGACAAAAGTTCATGCTCCCCTTTTATTACTTTTTATTGTCGCCACATTACTTCAAAATTAAAAATGACATATACAAAGAAATGCAATAAAGAACCTCTCTATGGCAAAGGCCGTGGAAAAATAAATGCAATGGTTTTAAAAACACTTTTTCTTTTGTCATCCTCGTGCTCAGACACCATTATGATTCTTTGTGTGTCTCTTTGGGTCTCTTTTGTTTCTAGTTTTTCATCGCAAAAAGTTTGCTTAACTTATGATCTCTTGTTCTCTTAAACGCTAACAGTTTTTCCACTCGTTATTCTTTACTACTTTTATCTGCATCCTCGGTTATTAGCCATTTTTCTTTTCCAAGTCTCTTAAAAGGTGTCCATTCAATAGATATTGAATCCGTGAGATTAGATCAAAGTGGGTGGTATTTTAGCATTTTGTTGTGAGTGTAGGTATTGTACCTCGAGTTTGATTGTGGGGTCTAACTACTACAATCAATAGTTCGTTCAGATCTAAACGAAGATATTTACAGCCATGTAATTTTCTTCTGCTGGAAATGAAGGTTTGTCGCTAGGTGAGTCAACTTGGGCAGTCTCTATTTCGGAAGCTTCATTATTTTATTCTTTAAAGTGAAGCTTAAAAGTGGGAGGGAAAATGTCTGATACTTTGAGTCTTTGGGCATCATTTACTGAACTGTGATAAGATTCATCCATGCCTTTGGAATATGTAGAGTGAAATCTATCTGGATAGAAACGCTAAAAACAAGGTTCACGAAGCTCCAATAGAAAAACTAGAAAGAAGAGTCCCCTGAAGCCAATAATATGGGCAGTCTGTTTCGAAATGAACTAAAAAAGGTTGAGGCTCCCAAGAAATCTGGTACAGGAACTGATGAGGTGTAGGAACCTTCTTTATGGTACTATGATCTTCTATCGTTTATAAAGGATTCAGAAGTACCACGTCCTTCTGTGTCTAACGTTTAAGGAGTTGGGGAAATTGATATACATCTAGTATAAATCTAATGAACAGAATTCGTTAATGAATGCATGACAATTTGTATATTATATTTGTAGACAAAACGTTCTAAGAAAATACCAATATAATATATAATTATACATAATGTTGTCTTGAAATGTTTAATATTTAATATTCATAAAACAGAAAACTACAACCAATCTAATGTTCAGATACAACATATATTTCAAACGATTGATGGTTGCCAATGTATTGCACATTCACCAATGATATAGTTCCTAAACATTTTGCAAAATTTTTTTGCATCTCGAGTCACGTAATATTGATACATGAAAATCGGAACGCAAATCCTGTGACATAAGAATGTCATCATGACTCTATATGTATTTTTTTTTCTAATTTCAAACTAATTGAGTTAAAAATATGTGAAAAAAAAATACTTGCAATCTTGCAATTGTAATCTCGATTACCCTGCGAGCTCTGCACACACTATAGCTGAATTTTCTTTTCTTGTTTTCAGCATAAAGTTTTATAAAAAAAAAAAAAATCTTTCATTAAAGAAGCCTTGTCTGCTATAAACAAAAACAGGTAAAGCCTAGTGTATAGAAAGACTGCCTTTGGCTAATTTTTGACCAAATTTGGTGTTTCCTATAACACCCCCATCATACATTCTTCCTTTTTGTTCCCAAATCACATATGATACATTAACGGCAGCCAGCAATACTAGCCTATGATACCCTTTATAATTATAAAAAAGGAACCTGCGTCTTTAGGTGGTGTGATGGCTACATGTTTCCCGTCAACAATTCGGGAATTGTCACATCAAGGAAATCATCGGCAGTCGCAATCCATTTTTGGTGTCTATCAAGAAACTAGAAATAGATATTCATCACAAAAACAATTCATAAAATTATCCTTCTCCTACTCCTCCTCGTCGACATCTTACTACTACTACTACTACTACTACTACTACTACTACTGGTGATGGGGGTAGTTGCATTCCCTAAATCCATATTTCACATATCAGTATGTTAAGTTTAAAACTGTGATGTGCGTTTTATAATTACCATATAATATTTAAACAATGTAGAAATTGAATATCGTAAGATAATTCAATAAAAGCTGCAATGATTATTATCGATATTATATCACATCTTCATCCTCATTTTTATTTTCATCATCAGCCGTTAGCTGTCCACTGTAGAACAGAAGCCGCAGACATGCCCTTCCACTTGCCTCTGTTTATGGTATATATGTGTCAGTTCACACCCGCAAAGTTTTTTAGTTCGCAAATCCATCGTCTTTTCTGCCTTCCCCTTCTTCTTTTGCAACCTCAATGACCACTTCTGTTATTCTCTTATTGTTATTATATGTTCTGTCCATGTCCATTTCTTTTCTTTACATGTTCTTTTAATATCTTCTATTTTAGATTGCTCTCATATCTGTGTTGCTCTTTTTTCTGTCTCTTAGTGTTATTCCCATCATTATTATTTCCATAGTTCTTTGAGTTGTAACTAGCTTATGTTCTAAGGCTTTAGTAAGGCTCCAAGTTCCTGAGGCATAATTCAAAACTAGTAAAACCAGCTCATTCAATAATTTTCTATTTAGAAAAAATCGCATTTTTCTTTTCATAATCTAATTTTGTTTTCCAAAAGCTCCCCATCCTATGCTTATCCTTCTTTTGATTTCGGTCTCGTGTCCTCGGGAAACACTTATTGTCTGTCCTAAATATGTATATTCATTAACAATCTCTAAAAGTTCGTCCATAACTCTTATTTCATGAGTCTGATTTTTCATTGAACATTATCTTAGTTTTGCTCATATTCCTTTACAGTGCTACATTTCTGTTTTCTCTATTCAAATCCTCTTTCATCTTTTATAATTTATCCTTTGATTCATTAAACACAACTGTGATATCTGCAAATCTTATGTCGTTAAAGCATTCCCTATTAATATTAATTCCTATAATTTCTTATTTATCTATTTATTTATCTATTTATTTATTTTTTAAACTAGGCATGCTGTGAATAAGTTAGGGAAAATGGGGTCACTTTTTCTAACTCAGTTCTCAACAGGAATTTTCTCACTATCTTTATGGACAGTAGTTTTACGATTGCTGTACTTCCTGTATAGATATCTTCAAATGTTCTTGCATAATATTCATCTGTTCCTTGTCTTCGACTGGCTTTCATTTATGCTGATAATTTGACAAAACCAAAAGCTTTCTTATGGCCTATAGATGCCATACATATGGGTTTGTCATACTCTGTTGATTTTTCTATTAGCTGGTAAATCACATGGCTATGGTCAGTTGTTGAATACCTGCTTCTGAATTCAGCCTGCTTTCTTGGTTGATGAAAGTCCAGCTGTCTTTCTATTTGGCCTAATATGGACTTTGTAAATATATTATATATGACAAAGAGTAAATTTATTAGGCTGTATTTTTATAAGTCTCTAGTGTCTTAATTTTAGTGAATTAGTATAATAATTAAATTCTTCTAATCTGTAAGTTTAGATCACTATTACAGATATTTTGTGCAAATTTTACCAAGTTTTACTATCAAGAAATCCCCTCCATTTATTATTAATTAATTTGTATGCCATCTCCTCTTGCTGCTTTGTCTCTCTTCGTGCATTTTAATGCTTTCTTTACTTCTCCCACTGTTATGTTTGGTACCGGCTGAGGTGTCACATTATTTCTATTGGCAAAGTTATTTCTTGTATCATTATTGTATAGCATTGTAAAAAAAATCCTCTCCAATTCTTATTACTCTATCGCTATTGTTAATAATATTTCCATTTTCATACATAAGAGCAAACATCTGTTTGCGTCCTGTTCCAAGACTTCTTTTGATTAATTTGATGTTTCTTCTTTTTTTATCGTTTCTTCTTTTTTTATCGTTTCTTCAATTTTGGTCTGTTTGTACTATCAAATGTCTGGGGATTTTAGCTTTGGATAGTTGAGATAATTCTATTTCACCACTCTGTGATTTTACCCTTATTTCTAATATTTTCTTTATAAAGTTTTAGGTTTTTTCTGATAAGTTTCCTTGATCTTGTTTAGGAACTTTTTCACCTATCATATATTATATATCGATGGATTTGTAGTAATAGTTGGATTTTTTTTAATGATACATCACTTGTTTAAGAATAACCTATCCTTATCAACGTTAGTCTTATCAGCATGTTTAATTACATCCCTTAGACACTGTTACCAGACAATGAGACTACCACCACTTTAACACGGTCAATGCTATATCCGCAAATAAGTGAGGATGACGATGCAATTGACGACCCTCAGCTAAATGTCAAACGGCGTCAAAAGCCACGAAATTAGAGACCAGCAGAAACTGATTAAGAGATGCATTTTTTTGGATAAAAAATGGTGAAACACCTGTATAGAGATGAAATTATTACGTAGAAAAATATATTGCCAACAAGGATATTGGCATAAAAAAATAATAAATGATGTACTTTTCGAGGTAGAGTTGAAAACATTACATCGAATTTGCCAATTAGCAGTTTTTACTCATAATGAATATCCTAAAAATATCTATTGTGTGATATTACTGAACATTTGTTTGATATATTAATTTTTTAAGTTTAATAATTATTCAAGCTGTGGAAATAATGTTCGGGTTATTATGACAGCTATCATTTATTTATCGACATAAATTAGCACAGTAAAGTTTGACTTCAAAAGGTGTATACAGTGTTATTTGAGAACCTGTTGCTATTATGTTTTTTTAATACGGATAAAAAGTTGCTTACCTTCATATATTCCTTCTTTGGTGAAGTCTATGTGGCTTGACATGTGTCTGGAATAATTAGACGCAAGCGTTGAGGGGATATTGCCACACTGAATTTGGGATCTCATATGATCGTTCTGTTGCTACATATCGTATTATAGAAGATACTCTCTCCTGAGGTTTAATGGCCTTTCTCATGTACGTATTGATTCTTTATGCAAGGTGGAAATCAAAAAAGTAATTCATAATAAGTTTCCTAAGGTGCAATAGCATGAAGGTCGTTATGAAGTGGTTCGTTATGGGTGTTAACTGTTCTACAGATAACACTGAAATGAAATGTTCATGAAGATATGATCGTAGAGTGAGTGTTCACCTACCCAATTTCCAAGCACCGTCCACTACGATCTAATTTTTCAGTGAAATCAATAATGAATGAGCAGTAATAATACATAGCC
>NC_090730.1:97636062-97643562 GCF_036898095.1 Palaemon carinicauda
AATGATGACGGTTTTGTCTTCCTTAATTTTCCATAATGTTCTTATTTATTTAGAATTTTAGACTATATCATAATTACAAGGAAAACGGCTGAAGAACATAATAATAATAATATTTGTAAAGCTTTAGAAGCATTGTGACATAATGGTATGAAAATAAATTTGTCTAAGTGCAAATTTTTCTGTAATCAGGTCAAATCTTTAGGTCACGTAATAGCCCTAGAAGGTATCCAACCCTGCCCCAGTAAAGTAGAAGCTATTAGAGATTTTCCTAGGCCACGTACCCCTAAGGAAATAACTGGGTTCCTTTGGCTCGCTGGGTGTAACTGTAAATTCATAAGAGGTTTTGGAGAGATAGCGAGACCCTTAGATGCTTTAAAGAAACAAAAATTAATGAATTGTGGAGTGGAAGAAGAAAGGGCCTTTAACCATTTGAAAGCTGCCTTAACTAGCAATGACTTACTTGCATATCCCAAATTTGATCGCCCATTTTTAGTGACAACAGATGCGAGTAGCTTAGCTATTGGTGGCCTAGTGTCTCAATGAGATGATAAAAGTAGAGAGCGACCGATTTGTTTTGCTTCCAGGGCATTAAAAGGGGCAGAAATGAATTATAGTACATACGACCGAGAGGCTTTGGCTATTCTTTGGGTTCTAGAGAGGCATCGGTTTTTTTTATTAGGTCATTCGATTGAGTTTCAAAGTGATCATCGCCATTTACGCGATTTATTTTATAAAAGGGCCATGACATCTAGACAAGCGAGATGGATTGTTAACTAATCACACACAGGCTGACTTCCCATTTACCTTATTACTCACCTGGAATATTATCAGGTCCACCAGACACTATACCTGCTATTTCTAATTTGACCGGGCTCAACCAATCAGTAGTGAGTCAGGTAATACCATATCCATACATGCCACCCCAAGTAAAAATGATAAATAACAAACATCAAAGGAAGTAAAAAATTATAACCAGTCAAGAGAAATTACAACTCCTGTCCATCTCCACAAAGAAATTCGCTGACATAGTTATCACAAATCCCACAATTCTTTTCATAAAAGAGAGCAAGATATTGGACACTGAATTTTGCAGGACAGGAACTAAAAGGCACATCGACAACAGAGCTCAAAGACCCGAAACGACATTCAAGAGGATCAGAAGATTTGGACAGCAACGTACCAAAATTCATCCAATGTTCTACAAGACATTAGTAAGGATTCTCCTAAAGTATTGAGAGGCAAAAAAAGCAGTATGAAGTAAAAGATCCCTGAAAAAAATGCAAGTCATGCTGAACCAAAACCTAAAACGAGCTTTCAAGTAGAAGCCCCCCCCTACAGCAACACAACTGAAGAGCTCCACAACACGGTCAACCAAGGATGAACTGACGCCCATAGACCATGACATTGTTGAAGAGAACAGGCAGATAATAACAAATGGACTAAGAGACTCAGAACGAGTCCTATTATACACATTAATCTCAGTGACCATATATATATAGAGGCTAGGTAAAAAAAAAAATTTACAGTGAGAACAAAAAAAAAAAAAAAAAAAAAATAAATAAGATCATAAGCCATCCTCAATAATGCTCTCTTTCAACATTTCTAATCTTTGGGCGCCAAGGGGTTCCAGAACTATCTTTCGTAAGAGCCTCGTCTGGGAAGGATCACAGGGCCATCTACTGTATATCCAACCAACCAATAAGGACTTCAGATCATACAGTTTGACAATGGGGATGAGGTTCCTTGAAATATTATTATTATTATTATTATTATTATTATTATCATCATTATTATTATTATTGTTATTATTATTATTATTATTATTACAAGCTAAGCTATAATCCTAGTTGGAAAAGCAAGATGTTATATGATCAAGGGCTCCAATAGGGAAAAATAGCCCAGTGAGAAAAGGATAAAAGGAAATAAATGAACTACAAGAGAAGCAATCCACAATCAAAATAAAATGTTTTAAGGACAGAGACCACATTACATTAGATCTCTCATATATATAAAGTATAAAAACTAAAAAAAAAAAAAAAAAAAGAGGAGGATAAATAGGATAGAGCAGTGTACCCAAATGTACCCTCAAGAAAGAGACTAATCCAAGACAATGGGTTAAATTTTGAGTGTCTTTCTCCTAGAAGAGCTGCTCACCATAGCTAAAGAGTCTCTTCTACCCTTACCAAGAGAAAAGAAGCTACTGGACAACTACATTGCAGTACTTAACCCCTTGAGCGAAGAAGAATTTTTTGGTAATCTCAGTTTTTTTTTTTTTTTTTTTTTTTTTTGTAGGTGTATGAAGACAGAGGAAAATGAGGACACAATAGGCCAGACTATTCGGTGCATGTATAGGCCAAAACAAAATGAACCATAACAAGAGCATGGGATGTAATGTCGTCCTCTCTGGCTAGTCAAAGGACCCCATAAATCTCCAGCGGTAGTATCTCAACGGGTAATTGGTGCCCTGGCTAACCGACTACCTATAAAGAAATAATGTTACTAATGACGAGTCCTTCATCCGTCCCTTAATGAAGTGTGACGTACATACTTAGATAATCTGTCACGTTGCAGTGCCGTAAAAAAAAAAAAAAAAAAAAAAAAAAAATAAAGGAAAGTTTTCTAGCAATAACCTATGAGGTAGATGCAGCTATAATCTTCAATTTGAAGAATTATTATTATTATTATTATTATTATTATTATTATTATTATTATTATTATTATTATTATTATTGGTAGTAGTAGTAGTACTAGTATTTTATGTAATCATATGCCCAAATGAAGAAACCCAGAATAGCGATTAACTTAATACGAGAATTCTCAAAGCATAGAGTAAAAAAGAGGAACAGAACAAAACATGAAATAGAAATATATCAATAAGAAGGACCTCCTCATAACTATATTTTGTTATTATTGGCAAGAAAGGAAGGAAATATATAAGTTACTCTCAAATAGTTTCCGGAAACACCTGGGTCGTATCCCTCTAACCGTTTAATGAACTCATAAAAGACAACTTCTCCCTTTCTCAGCGATGGCTTTGGCCGAGCTTTTCCTTTTCCTGTCTCAGTTCTCACGTTTGTCATTTTCTTATGCACCATTCCTCATTGTACTACGGCTAATACCACAATGACAAAAATCAGCATATTGGTAATAATATCTTCTGTTAAATAGACTTAGATGGGAAGTCACTTATATGTGGCATAGAAAGCTATTTGACCAATATAATATTACGTTACCAGCCTACTGGAAAAACCAGTAGAGCAAATCTTTCCTGTTTTTCCAGTGGATTAGACACCATGCCATTCCAGGGGTGGTAGGTGATATGCCAATCACGCTGCTCTATGGGTAGTTTTATTATAGAGCATAGATTAATAGATCTACAGTAGTCTCTCTAGACTATAAATATAATTCTATAAATATTCACATCATTGTTCCTTATATGAAAAATAGATGAGCATTATAATTATAGTGTTTTCTGGCTATATATAAGATCAATCAATAAAAACATCTACAACTAGAGGAGCACCCAGTAGAGAGCATACCTTCACTACGCCAAGCGGTCTTATTTTGTTCTCAACTCCACTGTGTACTTGTACTTTGATGTACTTCCTTCAAAATTCTAATAAATTAGTCCTTGGGGCATACCCCTCATGTCCACCAACTTTGGTTGAAATTGGTACAGAATTATTTGCGTAATGTTCACAAAAAAAAAAAAAAAAATGTTTGCCATATACTTAACATTTTGGTAATTTTTTAAATACTGCTGCGTACTTGTATTTTGCTGCAGTTTATTCAAACTGTCACATATTCATCCTTAGGTCATAAACAACATGACGACCTAGTTTGGCGAAAATCGGTACAGGTGTTTTTGCGTAAAATTGCGTACAAATAAACAGAGGGGGTGAATACATACCATTTGCAAAATATTTGATTTTGGCGGAAATTTTGCGAATGGAATGTATTCACCCGTCTTTGTTTGTTTGTTAGCAGCTTTAGACTAAAGATACCGTGCCGATTTTGACCAACCTTGGTAGTCAAGTTAGGTACAACTTAAGGATGAATCTATAATATTATGGATAAAGTACACCAAAGTAACAAGTGGGCAGCCGTAGTTTGAAAATAATTATAATGTTCATTTTTCTTATGAACAACATAACGCAAAAACTACTGAACCAATTTCATTTATGTAGCCGTATTTTGGAAATAATCGCAGTTTTTTTTTTTTTTTTTTTTTTTTTTTTTTTGTGAGCAAAATTACACATAAACTACGAAACCATTTCCGACGAAGATTGGTGGAAATATGGGGTATTACTCAAAGACAAAACCATTAGATTTTGAAGAAAAAATATTTCGAAATACAAGTACGCCGTAGATTCAAGTGTAAATGAGATTTTTTGTTTTAAATATGTGGAAAGCATTACTCAAAATCCACTTAACTAATTTCAACAAAACATAGTGGATAGATGGTGCATGGCCCAAGGACAAATCCTTTCGATTTTGAAGTAGATATTTTAAATTACAAGTACGCTGTGAAGTCAAGATCAAAATAAGGCAGTTTGGATTGCCGAAAGCATACTCTCTACTGCGTACTTGTACTTAGATGTACTTTATACAAAATGTTAAAGATTCATTCATGTATTATACCCAACATCATTAACAAGTTTGGTCAAAATCAGTGCAGTGGTTTCTGTGTAAAGTAGAAACTAACCGACAGAGGTAAATAAACAATGAAGGCAAATATGTGAGAGATTCCAAATTCCGTGGGTTAGTTGGGTCATTTTCATAAGTTCCGTGACCACTGAGAGCGGAGGTACTTCTCTTATTGAATTTGACTTTTTGGAGGGATAGAAAAGAAATTTAGTCCCCATGCCCCTGTCGAAAGTGTGGGCATAACTTTTGAGAGTCCTGAATTCAAAATGGCCGCTGTCGCCAGCTCATAAAATTAACTTTTTCCTGGTTTGTCTTAGAGTGCTGTACAAAATACGTTTTCTAGGGTTTTTTGGCATGGGAAATTCATTTCTGATGTTATTTTATTGATTTGACCTGTTTTTCATATCAAAATCCACCCCACTAAGAGAGTTTTTCTTTTTTTTTTAGGTCAATATGTTTGGTTCTGCTTCCTTACTTCCATACTATTAAAAGAGAATCAAGACTGAATTAGTGTAATACTCAAGACATTTCAAATAGATATTATCAGCAAGATGTCATGAATGTGTACTGAAATGTGGAAAGATTTGTAAGTCCTCAGATACCATCAACCAAGGAAAGTGGGAGTCTCTAGAGTCAAAGTCTAAAAGATGGTCGGGACTTGATAGGTACGGTGATATTTACAGCACCACTTCATGGCAAGATCGGCCTGCAAATTATTACATGCACCAAGGATGCTACATATAAATCTCATCTGCAGACAATGTTGAAAATTCTCGACGACGCAAATGAAACGAAAGTGACATTGTTCCAAGTACAAGTCAAACATTAAGCTCTGATATAACAGCTCTGTGTGATGATGAGACAGAGGGAATATTGCCTGCTAAGCGCCTGCGTTCTTCTGTGGGTGGATCACTCATCACGAAACCAAAATGTGTATGGTGTTTGAAGGGTGAGGACACGAAGCATCCAAATAGAGCAAAGGGCAAGATGTTCAGAATCAACAAACACTTGGCATGGCTCTCCTTCAAACGCCACACAGTTTTAATAGAAGATGAAGAGTTGCGGGATCGTCTCTCACGATTTTTTGACTCGACATCAGCGCAGTCATACCCTTTTGCAACAGGTATTATGTATCACCATAACTGCTGGAGAAAGTATGTAAGCCACCTGAAGTTTAAACAAAGCGAAAGAACGCATCTTTAGAATGTTTCTATGTCAGAGGCGAACAATTTGTTCTTCAGACACATGGATACCGTCATCTTTGCCGAGCGTGAGATCCGTTCATTGCAGTCTCTTTTAGCAGACTACAAACATATTGTCAGTGTCTATGGTTATCCAGTGGGCGAAGTTGAGCCATCCTAAATGGGTATCAGGATAAAATTGGTTTCCAAGAAGGAAATGCAAAGAACAAGAGTTCATGGGTGTATGACACTGCGAGAGGGGGTGACTATATTAAGGCTGCTATATTGTTCCTTGGCATCACTGATGAGCAGCTCATTCAAATCCTAGCACCACGCCTGTCAAAGAAGATCAAAGACACATCTTATGTCCCATGGAGACCTCGCATTGACCATCTCGAAGAAGCTGAAGAGGTATGTGAACAACTACTGCAGTAGTTGACTTTGTTAAAACAACTCACAAGAAAAACTGTTGATCTCGGTCGTGCCGCTTTCAGTCTGGCCTCCATAATCACCTACCACGTTACTGGACAGCGCACCTCAACTGCAGTTAACCTTGGCCTCACTGTTCATGGTATGACAAGGAGTAAAGACCTGGTGGACACACTTCACAAGAGTGGTGTCTGCATTAGGTACTCAGATGCACTTCTCCTCTATGACCACTGGGCACTGAAGGATGTTGAGGTGTCAGGTACTTGCCCACCAGAGATTACAGATAGCGAGCCGTCGTTGTCATTGTTGACAACGATTACTTCAAGTTGGATACTATGACAGGCAGTGCAGCAGGCGCTCACAGAACTAATGTCATGTTCGTGCAGCCAGAAAGCTATGAAAGGAAACGAGATAAAGTGCCTTTTGCCAGGCTTGCCAAGCAGCAGATCTCTGAACAGGTTGAAACTCTCCTGAACGAGCGAGTATTCATGAAGACACAGCCCTTCACTGCAACTATCCACAAGAATAAAAGGCAAAGCTTTGCCAGTGAACAGATTTGTGCACCAGCAGGTACGCATATGAAAGTGGATCAGATGGAGAGGTCGGGTCTAGCGGCACTGGTGGACCTTGTAGAAGGATCCGGCATGCTCCCATTTGAGTCAGGCCTTGAGGGGAGAGTGACTGAGGAGTGCTTGTCTCTGTACAATGCAGATGGGCCAATGAGCAAAACAATGAAGAGAAAGCTCTTGGATCAGTTTAACCTTGATCAAGTTGTTCAAGAACCAGAAAACTACATCAGCATTGTCGACATAGGTATGATCTGGTGGCTAGCCACTCCCATACCTGAGGACCGTGAGGCAAAGACACGAGATGGCTCAAAATACTGTTGGATGGACTATCTAGAAAAGATATGAAAGATCATTTTCTCACGCCATGCCAATGCAAGCCCTTACATCATTCTTATCAACGACAAGTATGACCTTCCTTTGAGCATCAAGGATGATGAGCATAATCGAAGGGGAGGAAAACATCCACATATTCCAAACGTTTTTCCAAAGCCCACAGACACATTCCCAGGAGCTGCTGAATTTAACTAACTGATGGTCAGATTAGGGAACAAGATCAGACTGCAAAAGCTCCTCAGGGAACAGCTGAAAGCACAAGCTTGTATGATGTGTTGTGGAATAATCTACTGTGAGGGAGAAAGAGAAACCAATGTGAGAACTGGTGTGGCAAACACAGA
>NC_090730.1:97651062-97653562 GCF_036898095.1 Palaemon carinicauda
CTGAAGCTGGGGAAGACCTTGATGTGCCCATGAATAAATTCAATGTTTTGAGGTGGAAGCTATCATTGAAAAACCCAAGAAATGGAATGCTCTGGCGTACGGTGGAATAACTACTGAGATGATATTAGACTGTACCACCCGTGTGTCACACGATCACACGATCGTACATAGTAACGACATTTCTCTTTTTTGTATTTATTATCCTTTGTATCTTTGCTCTCCCCTTGCACTGACAGCAACTTACATCAACCTGTCTGCTTTTCTTATTGTAACTGCTAACAGAACCGGTTACCGGTTGGACATGATATAGCCTGTTGTATTTTGTGACCTTCTTGCTGGGACTTGGTGTGTATATATACTCGATGTTCTGTAATATAGTTATTCAGTTGCTTTCATCTTGCCTTTTAAGTCACAACCTACTCTTGGCCCGTCACATCGGTGACCACAGAGTGACTCGTATAGCAAAGCTTTTTCAGCTCTCTTAACAACCGTTGGAGGACCAAAGGAAAATGACCAGTATTGTTCGCCTGCAACCTGCCGCAGACGGCTCTCCTCATGAGGTGAACCTACTTCATGCCCTTTGGGTACGCCGTTTACCCAAACCTGTACGTGCTGCCATACCTGATGTCGATAGTTTATCCATAAAGGACTTGATGACCAAAGCTGACGCCCTTATGGACAGCCACTTCACGACCTTCAAGACCTCTATCAACGCCTCTACTCCTGACGAAGAGGACACATATTTAACGTCAACTGAAGTTGACATGAATGCCGTAGGACATACACACCTACCCTGTGACGTGCCGAAAGGCCACTTACTGCCGCCCATCAGCCGCAGTTTTACTACTAAATTCGGGGCTGCCGCGAAGAAATGTGCCAGGGATTGTCAGTGGCCAAAAGATGTGTAAGTAGGCCAATGCTCGTGGCGGTGGCGTCCCGTGTTTCTAATCTTTTCTTTTTACATCATGCAGGAACTAGTGTGCGACGTAGTCTGTAAAAGTCAGCCGACGTCCGCCTGGTAGCTGTCAACAGATCTGCAATACCCACCTACGATTACAAGAACTTCACATTATCGTTTGGAAATGGCAAATTTAATTGGAAGTTTCTCGTTGCTGATGTCACATTGCCAAGCCTTGGTGCGGATATCCTCTCTCATTTCCACCTTTTTGTCGATGTTGACCATGGACGATTGGTCAATGCAGACTCGTACTTGTCGACACCTCTTCTACCCGCCCCCTCCAACCTCGCTCTCCACATCAGCGCACCCACGGATGCCTACGCCCACCTCCTCACCTCGTACCCGAAAGTTTTCCGTCCAGAACTTCGCCAAACGCCCACGGCTCCTGCCAAGCACGGTATTTATCACCATATCAAGACGACAGGACCCCCAGTCATTGCAAAATTCAGAAGTCTGGCACAGGATTTATTGGCGGCCGCCAAACAGACGTTCACCGAAATGGAAGAAATGGGCCTTTGCCAAAAGTCCTCCAGCCCATGGTGGTCACCCTTATACGTCGTCCTGAAGAAAGACTTCTCCCTCCGTCCATGTGGGGATTACAAGCGCCTGAACATGCAAACAGAACTGGATTTCTACCTCTTCCCAAACATCGCCGACGTGACTTCCTACCTGCATAAAGCAAAGGTTTTTCCACGCTCGAACTCCTGAAGGGGTATTATCAGGTGCCTATGAACCCAGATGACATCCTCAAGACCGTCATCACTACTCCCTTCGGTACATACACCTTCAACTACCTCTGTTTTGGCCTTCGTAATGCTGGGACCACTTTTCAATGTCTCATGGATGGCATCTTAGGGGACCTCCCCTTCTGTGTATGTTATGTGGACGACATACTTGTGTTCTCTTCCTCAAAAGAGGAACACCTCCATCACCTGTGCATCCTGCTCGACTGCCTGCAACAAAACGGCCTTGTAGTCTGGTACGACAAGTGTACCTTTGGCGCCAATGAAGTGTCGTTCTTACGGCACTACATCACTCCTGAAGGATTCCATCCCCTCCCTGAGAAGGTAGCAGCCGTTCAGAACCTCCCCACGCCCTCGACTGTCAAAGTACTGCAAGAATTCTTGGGCATGATCAACTATTATCACCGTTTTTTGCCAGCCATTGCCACCACTCCTGCTCCCTACTACGCCTCCCTCAAGGGCAGCCAAAAGACCTGAAGTGGGGTCCCCTTCAAGAAGTGGCCTTCAGCAACGCAAAGAATGCCCTATCAACCGCTGCTGCTCTGATTTTTCCCGTCCCATATGCCCCTCTCCTTTTTTCCACAGATGCCAGCGACATGGCTATTGGTGCAATACTCGAACAGGCGGTCAACGGCTCGCCCCGCTCATTGGCCTTCTTCAGCAGAAAATCGTCCAAGGCAGAATCAGGTTATTCTACCTCCGATCGCGAATTGCCGGAGGTTCACTTGGCTGTCCGTCACTTTTGCCATTTCTTATAAGGTACGCCCTTCGTCATTCGCACAGACCACATGCCTCCGGT
>NC_090730.1:97661062-97666062 GCF_036898095.1 Palaemon carinicauda
ATGCACTAACCTGATTACTGAGGCTTTTGATTCCCCTAGAACGGCGGAATCAAGGGATATAGCAAGGGAAAAGCTTCGTACTTGGGTAAGGGGCTTCAAGAAGAACACCTCTGGCCCTTATCTTCCAAGTGAGAAGATGAGGGCGTATCTTTTTCCCCAGGCATCAGCTGATGCAGTGATTCCCCAGCCTCAAGAGGAGATCCCTCAAGATCAAGTCCAGGTGGACGTGGAAGTCGCAGTTGCGATGCAAGACATCCAGTTAGATGACAGGATGTCTGACCTGGACGAACGTTTGGAACAAGACCTCCTGGCAGAAGGTCAGGATGAAGTTCAAACCCCGGATGTCGTAGAGGATGAGGTCGACGAGGTGTCGGCTATTCCGGTTCAGATTCCGGATCCTATCCCCTCAACATCGGCCGGTCTCCCAGTAGAACTGGGACAGGCCCTCTCTTCGATTGTTGGAATGATCCAACAAATGCAGAAGGAGAATCAGGAGAAGGCGGCTGCTATGGAACTGCGTATGCAGTCCCTGGCAGAATCACGTGGGCCCCGGAAAGGGCTCAATGTGAAAGACCTTCCCGTATGCTCAGAAGCTAACCCCTGGAGGTATGCTGAGCACATGCCAATGACGACTGGAAAGATCGTCATCTCGGATAAGCTGGGTTCAGTTCCACTAGAGGAGGTGGAATTTTGGCCCAGCAAGGCATCATATCCGGACTGCTATGTCCGGCTGAGAAAAGAACCAGCTTCAAAGGAGGAGACAGAGCCGAAGGAGGTCATAATTATGGACCACGCTAAGGCTCAAGCCCTACTTTCATCCTCGATGAAAGAGAGGGGCTTCTCTAACTCGAAGGTAGCTGCATTGAACAAGAAGCTCCCTTCTTTTGTGTCCTCTCCTGCTAGAGCCTTCCCCTTTTTACAGAAAGGGTTTGCGGCTGTCCTAAAGGCAGTCGAGGCCGGCAAGCCTTGCCCCTCCCTGGAGGAGTGTAAACCCTTGTCGCTGGCCCTGCCTATGGACCACAAAGACTGGAAGGATGTCCATCTGACATTCTCAGAAGGAAAGTTGGCGGCTGATATTGCCGGATGGCAATTCGGCGAGGACCTCCCCAAGCTGTCCGACTCTCTTTTACAAAGATAGTTCGAGACAAAAGAAAGACTGGCTGCCTCAATGTCTCATCAGACTACTCTTGAGACGATGGCAAGTGACCCCAAGGTCCATGAAATGTTCATGGTAGTGGCTAAGTCTCACCTAGCCACAGTGACGAAGGACCTTTATAGCTTCGTCAGGGCAAGGAGAGCTTGCAGGGAGTTCGTGTTCACCGGGGCCTCGGTGAGACACGAGCCAAGGAAGTTAATCTCCTCCAACATTTGGGGAAAAGACCTTTTCCCTACCGATGTGGTCAAAGAGGTTGTTGATAAGGCCGCCGTGGAGAATAGAAACCTTCTCCAGAAGTGGGGCCTGGCTATCAAAAGAAAATCTTCCCCGGATGAGGGTCCTCAACCAAAGAGGAAGAATATGATGACTAGGCTACCGTCTCGGTCAGCCAAGCCTTTTAGACAGCAACAGCAACTGCAATTGCCATTGCCTCCAGTGCCCCAGATGGTGGCACAAACCCCGACTACTTTTCAGTGGGTACCCCAGGCTGTGCCAGGTCAGTCATCCACATTCACCCCAATGTTCGAAGGACAGTCTTCTTCCTTTCGTGCAAAACCTAGAGGAGCAGCCAGAGGCTCGTCTAGGCGCCCCTCAAGGGGAAGGGGATTCAGAGGTGGTCGTGGTCAGGGAGGCAAGACCTCAGGACGGCAGTCCAAGTGAAACGATACCGGTAGGAGGGAGACTGATGAAATTTTGGGATCGCTGGACCTTCGATCCCTGGGCCCAAAGCTTACTCAAGAATGGACTGGGCTGGAGCTGGTACAGCACTCCACCCCCGTGCCTTCGGTTTTTCCAACACTCCACCCCCGTTCTGGAGGAGTACGTTCAAGAACTGTTGGAGAAAAAGGTGATCCGAAAGGTGAAGTCCATCAAATTCCAAGGGAGGCTGTTTTGAGTTCCCAAGAAAGACTCGGAAAAGCTCAGAGTCATTCTGGACTTGTCGCCACTCAACAAGTTCATAGTGAATTGCAAATTCAAGATGCTAACATTGCAACACATAAGGACCTTACTGCCCAAGAGGGCATACTCAGTCTCTATAGACTTGTCAGACGCCTATTGGCACATTCCAATCAGCCGTCGACTCTCCCCCTACCTAGGGTTCAGGCTACAACGGAGACTATACGCCTTCAGAGCCATGCCATTCGGGCTAAACATAGCCCCAAGGATTTTCACGAAGCTTGCGAGCGCAGCTCTCAAACAATTACGCCTAAAGGGAATTCAGGTAGTAGCCTACCTGGACGACTGGCTGGTGTGGGCAGCATCCGAGACCGAATGCTTGCAAGCTTCCAGTCAGGTGATCCAGTTCCAAGAGTACCTAGGCTTCAAGATCAACAGAAAAAAGTCTCGACTTTCTCCATCCCAAAGGTTCCAGTGGCTGGGAATCCACTGGGACCTTTTGTCACACAGTTTCTCCATCCCGACGAAGAAAAGGAAGGCGATAGCGGGGTCTGTCAAGAGACTTCTAGATTCCGAAAGGATATCAAGACGCGAACAGGAGAGGGTACTAGGCTCTCTCCAGTTTGCTTCAGTGACAGAAACAGTGCTAAGAGCACAGCTAAAGGATGCAACAGGAGTTTGGAGAAGGTATGCATCAAACGCGCGAAGAGATCTGAGAAGACCAGTGCCGCCTCGGCTACGTACTCTTCTCAGGCCTTGGTCCCAAGCCAGACATCTAAAGAAGTCGGTTCTTCTTCAGCCACCTCCCCCGTCGATGACGATTCACTCAGACGCCTCAAAGGAGGGATGGGGAGGTCACTCTCATCGGAAAAAAGTCCAGGGGACTTGGTCCAAGCTATTCAGGACCTTTCATATAAACTTTCTAAAAGCTATGGCAGTGCTCCTTACCTTAAAGAAAGTCTCCCCGCGTCACTCGATCCACATAAGATTGGTGATGGACAGCGAGGTGGTTGTGAGATGCTTGAATCGACAAGGGTTGAGGTCACCACCTCTCAACCAAGTGATGTTAGCCATTTTCCGATTGGCGGAAAAGAAGAAGTGGTACCTGTCGGCAGTTCACCTTCAAGGAGTCCGCAATGTGACAGCGGACGCTCTATCCAGGTTCACACCGATAGAGTCGGAATGGTCCTTAGACGCAGGATCATTCTCCTTCATTCTGAATCAAGTCCCAGAACTGCAGATAGACCTCTTTGCGACGAAAGACAACAAGAAGTTGCCCCTGTACGTGTCCCCGTACAAGGACCCCTTAGCGGAAGCTGTGGACGCGATGTCCCTCAACTGGAACAGATGGTCCAGGATTTATCTGTTCCCTCCTCACAACCTTCTGTTGAGGGTCCTCAACAAACTGAGATCCTTCAAGGGGGTAGCGGCAATAGTGGCCCACAAGTGGCCGAACAGTATGTGGTTCCTCTTGGCGTTGGAACTACAGATGAAGTTTGTGCCGCTACCACATCCAGTTTTGACCCAGCGAGTCCAGAAGTCGACTGTCTGCGCTTCATTACAGAAAACCCGGACCCTGCAGCTCATGATTTTCTCGCCCTTGCGGTGAGAAAGCGTTTCGGGATTTCGAAAGCCAGCATAGACTTCCTAGAAGAATATAAGTGCAAATCGACTAGAAGGCAATATGAGTCATCTTGGAGAAAATGGGTGGCCTTTGTAAAGGCAAAGAATCCGCAGGAGATCTCAACAGACTTCTGCTTATCTTTCTTCATCCACCTCCATGGCCAAGGGTTGGCAGCTAACACGATTTCAGTGTGTAAATCTGCTTTGATGAGACCCATTTTATTTGCCTTCCAGATCGACCTAGGTAACGAGATCTTTAATAAAGTTCCGAAAGCCTGCGCTAGGCTCAGACCTTCAGCACCTCCAAAGCCCATCTCATGGTCTTTAGACAAAGTTCTTCATTTCGCCTCCCTGTTGAGCAATGAAGAATGTGCGTTAAAGGATTTGACGCAAAAAGTTATTTTCCTATTTGCACTCGCGTCCGGGGCCAGGGTTAGTGAGATCGTAGCCCTCTCGAGAGAGGCAGGTCGTGTTCAGTTCCTGGATGGGGGGGATCTGAACCTGTTTCCGGATCCTACGTTTCTCGCCAAGAATGAGTTACCCACCAACAGGTGGGGTCCCTGGAGAATCTGCCCTCTGAAAGAAGATGCATCTCTATGTCCAGTAGAATGCCAAAAGGTCTATCTTCGTAGAACTTCAGACTTCAAGGGTGGTCAACTATTCAGGGGAGAAACATCAGGCTCAAATTTATCTCTGAATCAACTCAGAGCGAAAATCACATATTTTATTCACAGAGCGGATCCTGACAGTACACCCGCAGGTCACGATCCGAGGAAAGTTGCCTCATCCCTAAATTTCTTTAATTGTATGGATTTTGAACATCTCCGTTCATACACAGGCTGGAAGTCTTCCAGGGTGTTCTTTCGCCACTATGCGAAGCAAGTAGAGGAACTTAAGAGATCTGTGGTAGCAGTGGGTCGTGTAGTTAACCCTACTGTTTAACTCTGCGAGGAACAGTGGTCTTAATTGGGACGATTAAGTCCAGGGTGAGTGTGTAGATACATACTGTACTACAAACTAAAGGAGGGCACCAAGTGCCTACATAGATTATTCCTTCTTTCAAAGGTGAACCTAGCATAAGTACAGACATGTGTGCCGAGCGTTTCTAACGCTGATGTGATTGATTTGTAATACAGACTTTTATGACTTGATACCTCGGTATCTTATTAAGTGGCGTTTAATGGTTTTTCTTTCAGATAAACAAGTTCTGTTTACTATCATACTTATGCTTAAAGTTTTGGGTTATCCTCTTTTATATATATATATATATATATATATATATATATATATATATATATATATATATATATATATATATATATAT
>NC_090730.1:97671062-97678562 GCF_036898095.1 Palaemon carinicauda
TAAGGGGGAATTAACAGTGGTTTGCTAGTGTCATTGCACGGGAAAACATACGTTGCTGAGTTTAAATATGTCGGTATGTGTTACTTAGCTGGGGGCTTGTAAGTCTGGCGGAATGGTGTAAATTTTCCACAATGGACGTAGGCGTTGGAGATTGTCGAAACGATGTTGCATATGGAAAAAAATTTGGCAGTGATGACCAACGGGTTACCATATACAATATCAGCTGCTGAGCCATCTAGGGCGTGATTAGGAGTAGTCCTTAGTACAAGGAAGCCCCATGGAAGCTGGGTAAACCAGTTGGAGTCCTTGCAGTGCAACATCAATGCTGCTTTGAAGGTACGGTGAAAACATTCAACCATACTGTTGGTAGCAGGTTGTATCCCGTTGTCTGATAAAAGATGATACTCAGGAGATTCACTAATGATGTCCATAATTGAGAGGAGAAAGTGTACCCCTATCGAAAGTAATATGCTCTGCGGTACCAAATCTTGGTATCCATCTTGAGAGTAAGGCAGATGTATACAAAGTGGATGTTGCAGTTTCCATTAGAATACCTTTAGGCCAACGTGTGATTGTTTGATTGATTGATTGATTCAAAGCTTTCTAGCATCCTGAAATCAAAGGTCATTGATGTCGATACCATTTATCATATGTAAAGAATTAAAGATTATTCAATTAAAACCATAAAAGCAAACATGCTCTCATAAAAGTTGAATAACTTTCAGAAGACCTGCTACTGAAATAAATCTAAAAATGTCGCCACATTTTACGACACATAATGTCCAAATATCTTGGCAAGGATGAACCTGCCATCCTCACCTTGAGCCTCAAACAGATATCTATTTTTTTCCATGTTATAAATGGGGCATTCAATCAAAAAATCTTTCAATGCCAAGGGTATCAAACAGTAGGTATCACGTGAGGAAGTGGGCTTAGGCATCCGTGAATGTGCTGATGTGGAAAGCAAGGACAGAGGGGGTGGGTTGGAGAGACCTGAAAGAGTACGAATCTGCGATGACTAACCGTTGGTGAGCTACAGGAGGTGGAAATGTAAGAGGAAATCTGGAACGAGGATTGGCAATGTGATGTCAGCAATGTAAAACTAACAAATATATTAGGCACTTCCAAAGGATAATGTGAGTTACATAACCGTGGGTGGGTATCACAGTTCCGTTGGCAGCTATCAGGTGGATGTCGGCATACTTAGACAGACTACTTCGAGTCCTTTAGAGTGGCCTTAACAGAAGAGAATGGCCAGTACCAGTGTCTACCAAAAATTGCATACCGTACTTGCATCATTTAATATGAAAAGATTAATAACAGGGGAAGCTACCCCCGCAATTGATTTCCTACTTACCCGTTATTTGGCCACTGACACCCATTTGCACATTTTTCGCAGCAGCCCCGAATTTGGAGTGGGCATCAGTAAGCGGCTGTAAAGGTCCTTGGTTGGGGGGGAAGCGAGGGATTGGTGGTGGACAGTTATGTCGCTGCTCTGGCACATCACAAGGTGGGCGTCTGTGTCCTACCGCAGTCACGTCAGTTTCAGTCGATGTTGAATATTCATTTACTTCGTCAGGAGTGGAGGCGTTGATGGAGGACTCGAAGGTTGTGAAGTGTGTGTCCATAAGGGAGTTGACTTTAGTAATCAGGTCCTTCATGGGCAAGATATAGACATCGAAGATGACAACGCGTATAGATTCATGTAGTTGCCGTACCCAAAGGACACACTGTAGATTCCTTTCATGAGGAGAACTGTCTGTGACAATTTGCAGAAGAGCGCTACTGGTCCTTTCCCTGAGGGCGAGTGAAGCCATTTCATCACCCAAGGGTTGTTGAGAGAGCTGAATGAGTTTTGCTATTCGGGCGGCTGGCGCTGGTGAGTAATGCTCCCCGAGGTAGGATTTGAGGGCATTGTACGTTGATTGTGTCTCCCCTTGTTCGCACCCAGAAATTTCCGGGAAAGCACTTAAGTACTTGATTGAGTTAGGCCCTTGGTGCAAAACTGGACTTCAGCATGTTGGAACCAGGTGAACAGTTCTCTGATGGAAAAGGACTGTAGTTTCAGGGGCGTGACGTTGATAGTAGAGTAGTGTCAGAGGGCGGCAACATCAAACGATAAAACACAGCAGTGCAGGGGAAAGCGTGAGGGAGCGGGACACCACAGTGGTTACCAATGAGCAGAGGCAACCGTTAGGTATTAACTATAAGCGAAGTGAATTTAACTAACTTTATTTGGACTGAGCATCAGTTTATATACATCCCGTTCCAGTCAAGAATGGAACAGAAATTCAAAAACAATGAAACAAGCATATACGGGTATTGACAAGTAATCAGTGCAAGGGGAGAGCAATAATGACGAAATACTATAAAACGGAATTACTGTTAGAGTGTACGAGCATGTGTGATACGCGTGTGGTTCAAGCTGTTCATATACTGTCAGTGAAACTTTAACAGGTGGAGTTGCAAAGCCTCTTCAAGTTTTAAAGGACACTCATGAATGGCAAAAGCAAGGGACAGTAACAACACCCTAGCTAGTAGGACAATTCCCCAGAGTATGAGTATGATCAGTGCCTAAGCCCCTTCTCCATCCAAGGTAGGAGCAGGGAGAGCCAGGCAACTGCATCTGATGACTCATATATATATATATATATATATTGATATGACCCAATCTAGGTCGTATTAAGGGGGTTCACACTTTACATCTTGGGGGAAACAAATATAGAGAAAATCCATTTGATAGTTAACACAATTTGAGAGGGAGGTCATGCACAAATGAGAGTCGAATTGTTGATTTAACACATGCTGTATTATCTTAAGTTTACAAGGGCGCCCTTAGTTTATGATTACGTTACGTTACTAAGAAAAAGCCCTCAGAAAAATGGTACTCAGTCGGCACACATCGTGGCACCTGAAATTCTCTGTAGACCTCCAAAACCAGACTAACGCCCATAGGCTCTTTCCCCATCGCCCATAGATGGGCATCGCGATGCCTGATCAATGATTGGTTGTTTTGACCCGAAAGTCTCATGAGAACCAAGAGGGAGAGACTTTGGGGACGCTAACTTTTAACGAATATTTTTTGAGTGCCCAAGCCACGCCGATAACGACATTCTCAAAGTGCCACCCAAGCTATATCGTAACCATCTTTCCTTTAACAAAGAAGAAAAATCTGTTAGCTCTCACTCATCCCAATCAGTAACAACCTGACTGTGATTAGCTCATCACTCCCTTCCCAAATTTTACGTCCCGTAAAATTCACACTTATCAGATTTTTTATCTCAAAACAATTTTTTTTCTCCTCTCCTTTTTTTATGAAACTTTTCTAATCATTATTTTTTTTTTCCACTGAACACAAGCTTTCTTTTTCCACTAGATGTTGACGCCGAGTACCACCCTCTTTGGGAGCATGCAAAAATTTAAATTAAAAACCTAAATCAAAATCAGAGGGCCGGTTGGCGTGTTACAATTGCAAGTTACACAAAGATGAATATCACGCCCACAATAGATCATACAGAAACACAAAATCAGCTTTAAATACATCATCACCGAAATTTGGAGCACATAATCAGAAAAATAATAATGTTTTAAATGCAATAAAATTTCATAAGGACCAACAAATCATCACATACACAAAATAAAGAAAATGATAAAAATTAAAAGAAATCAAAATAAATAACTTACAATCCCAGCACTCTTTGATACATTTACCATTATAAGAAAACCATTTCTAACACATCCGTGACACTGCAATAAGGAGCAAACTCAATAGTGAATAATAATACAAAGAAAAACACTTATCAATAACCGAGCAACATTATTTCTCCTGAAAAACAAAAACATAAGTAATGATGTTCAATTTTCAACCCATGATTAACAATTACCTGTAATAGCACTGAAAACCTCCACCGACAAATGAAATTATTTAAATACAGTACAACAAAATGGAAAAACATACATACTGTAAAAGCATTGGTAATAGCAAAATAAGTATCAACATAGGGTAACGAAATTCGAATTAATTCCAACATAAACATAAATGCAACAAAAAATGTCTCAGTTATCTGTCACCACACCGAAATATATATTTTTTTTAACCAGCACAACAAAATGGAAAAACATACATAAAACCATTGGTAATAGCAAAATTGGTACTAACACAAAATAATGAAATTCGAATTATTTCCAACATAACATAAATGCAACAGAAATTTCTCAGTATGATAAATGATATACTCGGGGATATGCTTAGAACCAAAAAAAAAAAAAAAAAACGAAACAAAACTCAATTCATCTTTTCACAAAACACTCGGAATGAACATACATAAAAGACCTGATTTTTATGACCTCAATCACCTCGTGGTAGACATTATCTCAAGACCCATGTCCTCTCGCACTCTCTCGTGCTCGAAGGACGGCACGGACACACGCTTATGCCTCCTCCTCACATTCCTCTCCCAAGTAGCCAGGTAGCCCGGGTTAAGATGGCACCGGCTTATTCAAATACCACATCAAGTTGTCCTCACGGACCGGGCGCATGTCAGAAGGGTGATACCCGCCTTTGGTCCCAGTCCGGATGTGTTGGATGACCGCCGTATTGGCTTTAATTTCTTTTTCACGATACGATCCAACATATGCAGCTTCCAGTTTATGCTTCCTCGGTTGCAACTTTTTTAGATAGATTCTGTCCCCTATCTGTATATCAGACGTGCGCATTCGGAAACGCTAATCGTATTTCGTCTGATACTTCTCATTGGCCCTCAGCAAGTACTTTTGGGTTATCTGAAACAATCTCCGAGCCAAATTACACATCATCACCCGATATTGTTCTGTGTTGTATAATGGCAGGGTGTCGGGGTTCATGACAACGGTATACGGCAACACAGGGTCCTGCGCAAATAGCATAAAAAACAGTGTATCCCTAATAGAGCCATTATATGCCGTATTTAGGGCGAACTACGCCCACGGCAACATTTCCACCCACAGGGTTGGTTTGTCCCCCACAAGATACCTTAAAATATTCGTCACCTCTCGGTTATGGGACTCGACGAGCCCATTTGCTGATGGCCGATAAGAGGCGATCGTGAAATGATTTATGTTCATGATCTGGGTTACCCCCTTACACACTTCTTTCACAAACTCTCGACCATTGTCACTTATCAATGTACGTGGACATCCGTACCTCACTATGAAGGAGCACAATGCCTTCGCAATCGACACTGCGGTTTTGTCCACCATTGCATACGTGTGTGTGAAGCATGTGAATGCATCTACAAACACACACACGTACTTAAACTGCCCGTCACCGGGGGGGAATGGACCCAAAACGTCCATATGCACTCTATTAAACTTAACAGGCACTATTAACCATGTTTTGACCTTCGGGATCACATGGTTATGGTTCCGCATAGTGTTACACACATGACACTTATTAATAAACCTAACAATGTCTTTTTCATCCCTAGCCAAAAAAATGACTCTCTGGCCCTTCTCAAGGACCTCTCTATACCTACATGTCCTGCGTAAGGACTTACATGAATTACATGGATGGTTTCTCTATCAAAGAGGAAGGGAGAACAACGCGAGATCGGATATCTCCCGGTCTCTTCTCATACTTATAAAATAGGATATCGTCTTCGATGAAGAACTCATCTCTTCGCATGCGCAAGAAATCCGGGAGTTTACTACTCGCAACTCTCACACACCTCTTGACCTGTTCGATCCAAGGTTCAGATTTTTGTCCAGCAACAAGCTCACCCACACTCCAGCCACACAAATCGATCACACAATCATTCACAGGGCATTCTCTCTGAGTTCCCCCCGTGGAACTCCCAACATCCACATTCTCCGGACAGCTCTCGTCCTCTCTCTCTCTCACACAAGAGTTGCCAAGTTCTTCCCGTTTTCTATGTGCTCCTCCCACAGGTGTATTTGACCCCGAACTCTCCTGTTGTTTTCCCTTCCGCCTTGCCGACCTAGTTGTTACAGCCGCTATGGCGGTCCTGGAGAGAACGTCTGCTACTTTATTTGACTTCCGCGCAATATGCTCGAAATTTACAATATCAAACTCTAACAACCGCTCAATCCACTGAGCTTGCCGAGTATTTAATTCCCCCTTTTTAAACAAGTCTCGCAACGGCCGATGATCTGTATTTATTTTAATTTTATGCCCAAGCAAGAAGTAACGGTGTCTCTCCAGCATCCATAGAATTGCCAATGCCTCTCTATCGAAGGTACTGTACCTGACCTCTGGTCCCTTTAAAGCCCGTGAAGCGAAACAAATAGGCCTCTACTTCCCTTCATCATCAACCTGAGAAATGACTCCGCCGATCGTGATCTGACTCGCGTCGGTCGTTACCAAAAACGGCCGATCGAACCTTGGATAAGCCAGAAGTTCGTTGCTCGTGAGTGTATTCTTTAATGTCTGAAAAGCAGTTTTTTCTCTTTCTCCCCACCGAAATTCGGGCCGCTTCCTCAAAGAATCTAGCGGTCGTGCTATGTGACCGAAGTTCTGTATAAACTTACGGTAATAGCCAGCGAACCCGAGAAAACTGGCTACTTCCTTAGCGTTTTTTTGCTCTGGGAATTCCCTGATTGCAGCTACTTTATCGGCACAAGGCCTTAGGCCTTCGGGTGTTACTATGTGCCCCAAAAATTCTACTTCTTGTTGAAAAAATTTACATTTGTCTAAATTAATCTTCATCCCCTGACGTCTCAAGCTTTCTAACACTTGTATAAGATTTTTTTTCATGCTCGTCTGCCGTAGCCCCAATGACAATTATATCATCCAAATAGACAAAAACACTATGTCCTAGCAATGAAGCTAATACAGACATCATCACACGAGAAAAATAGGCAGGAGCATTCTTTAATCCGAAAGGGAGATAATTATACTCAAGCAACTGATCATTTGCTATAAAGGCCGTTTTTTCTTTACTTTCGTCAGCTAAGGGAATTTGGTGATACCCGGACTTTAAATCTAAAGTAGAAAAAAACCTGCTTTCCCTGACTTTAAGTAACAGTTCCTCGATAGAGGGCAAAGGGTATGCATTATCCTTGGTAACAGCATTTATCCTCCTATAATCTATGCATAATCGAAAAGAACCATCCTTCTTACGAACCATCACAATTGGAGAAGCCCAGGGGGACTCGCTTTCTCGAATCGTACCTTGCTCTTTTAATTTATTTATTTCTCTTTCAATTGCCTCTACATGACAGACGGGAGTCCTATAAGGTTTAAAACGAATTGGGGGGTGACTGCCAGTCTCGATGTTAAATGGAAACTTAGTAATTCTCCCTGGGGTTTCATCTCCAACTGCAATTACGTCCTCAAAATTCTCTACAATATCTCCTACTCTCTTATAATAATTAATTGGGGTCGCTCCAATAGCTGTTTGACGGAGCTTTCTCAGCCTGTCCCCACCGGGACCTTGACCATGGAAAGACAAGGTCGCCAGTGTCCGTTCGGCTGTCACAAATGAACATAACTCAAGGTCGCAG
>NC_090730.1:97683562-97688562 GCF_036898095.1 Palaemon carinicauda
CCCACATGGCTTAAGTAACTTTAAACTAACCTAGTGAATGTAATTTAATCACACCTAACTTGACTAAGGTAACTTAATGTAGCCTAACTTTACTAAATTACCTTAATACAACCTGACTTTACTAAAGGAATTGAATATAACCCAACTTGAATGATCAAACTCAACCTGACTAAAGGGACTTACCCCAACCCATCTTGTCTAAAGTAACCTAACCCAATCCAAGATGCGCTGAGAGAGAGAGAGAGAGAGAGAGAGAGAGAGAGAGAGAGAGAGAGAGAGAGAGAGAGAGAGAATTATGACATTTAGAAAAGTTGTAGTAACCTCTTTTCTCATATGTATGAAAAAAATCAAGATATTCTATAAATTGAATAGTCATATGGCATCATCAACAGTTTCAATTATTATTATTATTATTATTATTATTATTATTATTATTATTAGTAGTAGTAGTAGTAGTAGTAGTAATAGTAGTAGTAGTAGTAGTAGTAGTAGTAGTATTGTTATTACATTGGAAATAATAGCAGCTTCAATGTCGTTAATTCTATAAGAGTCCTTTGCTATTGATCTAATCTTCTCAACAAGACGCAATTATCCAATAAATTTACTATTCTTAGAGAGAAGATTATATTTATGTAAGGGCATTTTATATAATTAATGCCTCTAAGACAGCCATTATCTCAATCAAACTTCCATGAAAGAGGGTCTTCTACCAAAATGCACTATTATTATTATTATTATTATTATTATTATTATTATTATTATTATTATTATTATTATTATTATTATTATTATTATTATTATTATTATTATTATTATTTGTTAAAAATAATGGCTGCTTCAGTTGCCTTATTTTTAACAAAACTTGCCTGAAAGAGTGTCTACTACCGAATTATTATTATTATTATTATTATTATTATTATTATTATTATTATTATTATTATTATTATTATTATTATTATTATTATCATTTTAGTTCAAATAACAATAAAGTTTTAGGAAATCTAGGTGAAAAACGAAACTTATTATATAGATGTTTTTGAAAATGCTATTATAGCAAAACAATATTACAAGTTCTGTCCCTCATGTCATTTTATACGAAAAAGGAAACAAAAATTATCGCAACTTTCTGAAACGTTATTACCCCATACCTAAAACATTCTCCTACGAAGTGTCACCTCGCCTCCAACATTATCAATTTCATCTTCTGTGTTATTCTCTGGTATTATCTATATTATCTTTCTGTGACCTCAATTTAGTTATCATTATTGGAACCCGATCAGTCATATATTCTCAATACTGTGCCTCTTTAAAATCCTTGATACTACACAACACGTTTTAGTCCGGCTCTGACCAGATTGTGAAATGATCTTCTTAATAGGGCAGCTGAATCGGTGGAACTTGAATTTAAACTTGGAGGAAGTATTTTCATGGTGTCCAGGTTGACACAAGTGACTCTTCATAGTTTATGTATAATAGGTCTATTTAAAAGTTGTGACTGATGTCAGGATGTTTTATGTTTTAAATGCATTACTTTTCATATATAGTTTATTTATTTCTTTATTTCCTTTCCTAGCTATTCTATTGTTTTCTGTTAGAGCCATGGGGCTTGTAAAAATCTGCTTTTCCAACGAGGGTTATTGCTTACCTAGTAATTTATAATAATAATAATAAGATGTATAGGAAAACATAATATTATTATTATTGTTATTATTATTATTATTATTATTATTATTATTATTATTATTATTATTACAAGCAAAGCTACAACTTAAGTTGGAAAAGTCCAGGGATGAACGCACCCAAGGAAATGAATATACTAAATGAGATATAATGAACAATCAAACTAAAATATTTTAAGAACAGTAACAACATGAAGTTATATCTTTCATAAATAAACTATAAAAAGTATAAAAAAAATAATAGGTAAAGAATTAAGATAGAATAGCATGCCCAAGTGTATCTTCAAGCAAGAGAACTCTTACTCAAGACAGTGGAAGACCATGGTACAGAGGCTATGGCACTACCTAAGACTAGAAAACAATGGTTTGATTTTCGATTGTCGTTCTCCTAGTAGAGCTGCTTACCATAGCTAAATAGTCTCTTCGACCCTTACCTAGAGGAAAATAGCCACTGAACAATTACATTGCAGTAGTTAACCCCTTGAATAAAGAAGTGTTTGGTAATCTCAGTGTTGTCATTTGTAAGAGGACAGAGAAAAATGTGAAAGATTAGGCCAAACTATTTGATGTTTGAGCACGGCAAGAAAAAAAACGAGCCGTAACCAGAGACAGGGATCTAATGTAGCACTGTCTGGTCAGTCAATGGATTCAATAACTCTCTAATGGTAGTAGGCCTATATCATTATCGAAAATCAAGTACTATTATCTCCGGCATTATAGAATTAAAATAGCAGACCTAATAAGAATATATAAAATATACTGATTTTCGTTTGTAACAGAAATTGATATGTGATTACACAATGTTCATTAAGCCACGAGGAAAAGCTGTGCTCGACATTTTCGACGCCATTATTATTTTGCTTCAGTAAAGAGGTGTATGTTGCATTTATAGATCTGGATTAAACGTATGGTAGAGTTGATAGGAAAGCGATGTGGAATGTGATGAGGTTATATGGAATTGGTGGAAGGTTGTTGCAAGCAGTGAAATGTTTCTACAAAGGTAGTAAACCGTGAGTTAGGATAGGAAATGAAGTAAGCCAATGGTTTTCAGTGAGAGTGGGGCTGAGACAGTGATGTGTGATGTCGCCATGGTTGTTTAACTTGTATGTTGATGGAGTGGTGAGAGAGGTGAATGCTCGAGTGCATGGACTAGGATTGAAAATGAAAGACGAGAATGATCATGAATGGGAGGTAGATCAGTTGTTGGTTGCAGATGATACTGTATTGGTTACAGACTCGGAAGAGAAGCTTGGCCGATTAGTGACAGAATTTGGAAGGGTATGTGAGAGAAGGAAGTTAAGAGTTAATGTGGATATGAAAGAGTAAGGATATGAGATGTACAAGAAGGGAAGGTGGTGCGAGATTGAATGTCATGTTGAATGGAGAGTTACTTGAGGAAGTAGATCAGTTTAAATACTTGGGGTCTGTTGTTGCAGCAAAAGGTGGAGTGGGAGCAGATGTACGTCAAAGAGCGAATGAAGGATGCAAAGTGTTGGGGGCAGTGAAGGGAGTGGTAAAGAATAGAGGGTTAGGTATGAATTTAGAAAGAGTCGTGTATGAGAAAGTGATTGTACCAACTGTGGTGTATGGATCAGAGTTGTGGGGAATGAAAGTAATAGAGAGAGAGAGAGAGAGAGAGAGAGAGAGAGAGAGAGAGAGAGAGAGAATTGAACGTGTTTGAGATGGAGTGTCTGAGGAGTATGGCTGGTGTATCTCGAGTAGATAGGGTTAGGAACGAAGTAGTGAAGTTGAGAACAGGTGTAAGAAATGATTTAGCAGCTAGAGTGGATATGAATGTGTTGAGGTGGTTTGGTCATATTAAGAGAATGGAAAATGGCTGTCTGCTAAAGAAGGTGATGAATGCAAGAGTTGATGTGAGAAGTACAGGAGGATGGCCAAGGTTTGGGTAGGTGGATGGCGTGAAGAAAGCTCTGGGTGATAGGAGGATAGATGTGAGAGAGGCAAGAGAGCATGCTAGAAATAGGAATGAATGGCCAGCGATAGTGACGCAGTTTCGATAGGCCCTGCTGCTCCTTCCGGTCGGCTTGGATGACCGCTGAGGTAGCAGCAGTAGGGGAATCGGCGTTATGAAGCGTCATCTGTGGTGGATAACAGGGAAGGGTGGGCTGTGGCACCCTAGCAGTACCAGCCAAAATCGGTTGAGTACCTCGTCAGGCTGGGAGGAGCGCAAAGCGGAAAAATCCCCCTTTTTTTTATTCGTTTGATGTCGGCTACCCCCCAAAATTGGGAAAAGTCCCTTGGTATGCAGAGTATTGTGGAGTGAAACTTTCAATGTGCAGTCTCGAGTCTTAGATCATCAAACATTTTTTGCAAAAGTTTTGAAGGTCTACGAACAACTTAACAGCAAAGTGTTCTGAGATATAAATGAAGGAACTGTCAAGCTGGTCTTATCATGAAAGTGAGGGCAAACCTCTCAAGAGTGTGTTCAATCAAAAATTGTCATCAACACACACCGTTCAGAAACCGTTAAGAATTATAGGACTCCATCTAGTGAAATATATTTTCGGTTATAATATATTATCCTGTGACTATTTTTGATACAAAAAATATTTCAATTTCATAGATACAAAAGACTGTATTCATTCAGAATATTTGAAGAAAAGTTCGTTTCCATCCTAACGGGAGGGTTGATATATTTATAAATCTGTTGCAGCTGACTTTATCTTTAGAAATAGTTCTGCAGTTTGTATGAAAGATTTTATTCATAGAACTGTTCCATTTTGACATAAAAGAAAAATAAATATTTCATGGATGTTTGGAATAAATTCTTACCTAAAACAACCTGCCCTACTAGAGCGAAAATGTACTCCAAAAAATGTCAATGAAACTTTCCATAGAATGACCAAAGATGCATGAAATATGTTTGGTAAATTAGTAGGTTTTAACCAATAATAAACGTAAATTAAGATATGTTTAACTAATTAGCCTTGTAGACATTCTTTTCATACGGGCAGCGATTTATAACCAGAAAATTATTTTGGAAAAACAACGGAAAATTTATTCCTTTTTCGGTTGGAATAGAGATTTTCCCTCAAGGAATATTCATTCGAACTCGCTCACAACAGACAAGAAAACAAATCGCATATCTACACATTTCTCTGAATAAAAAAAAAAATAATAATAATAACTCAGATTATCTATTTTCAAAACAATCATTGTATCTTTTTATATATATTCATATTGCACATATCACCATTTAGTTTCCTTCCCAGAAAGAAAAAAGGAAAAAAAAAAGGATGATTTATAAGAGAAACAGTTCTCGTCCGAGGACAGCTGGGAAATGTTAGCGCAGGTGGACAA
>NC_090730.1:97691062-97723562 GCF_036898095.1 Palaemon carinicauda
GGCCAACCTGTAGATAAATTCCTTATGCAATAGTAACCTTTTCACACATTCCACTACATATCTCTAAGATTCTCTCATTATCAATTATTCTTCTATCCTTTACTATATGCTTCGTAAACATTTTACCTACAGAAATTCAACTTTTTTGTTGATCTAAATTTACCATTCACGTTTAACTTCCAGAAACAATATGCAGAAAATCTTTATATAGATTTCCATCTTCAATTCCAAAGACAGTAAAAGTTTCCATCTTAATCTCTTGCAGATGTTTGGTAAAATATTTTTTTCGATTGTTCTGTGACTCTTCTTTTCTTTCCTCTCACCATCAACTGAATTATTTACGACTTCCTGTTGGTAAACACTGTACCAACCATGTGTCACACGATCGTACATAGTAACGACATTTGTCTTTTTTGTATATGTTACCTTTTGTATTTTCACTCTCTCCTCGCACTGAGAGCAACTTATAGCAACATGTCTGCTTTTCTTATCGTTAACTGTTAACAGAACCGGTTGCCAGTTGGATATGAAAGGGCTTCATGTATTTTGTGACCTTCTTGCCCTGACTTGGTGTAGATGCTCTGTAATAAAGTTATTCAGTTGTTTTCATCTCGCCTTTTGAGTCACAACCTACTCTCGGCTCGTCACATTGGTGACTCCGGAAGTCGACTCGCTCCTCCCGCCTTACACCCCCACCCCTCACTGGCACTATGGCAGACTCCATGGATTTTGGCGCCACCCCATTCAAACTTTCATAGGTCACCAGCGGAGGGGCATCTGCTTGGTTTCAGCATCCAGTTCTGCATCAGGGCGTGACTCGCTCAACCACCAAAGCAGATTATGTTCTCGCAGCGATACCCGAAGACACCTTCCTGGAAATCTCTGACTGGCTTTATGAACAAGGAGACACCCCAATAGCGTATGACGCCCTCAAAGCATACCTTCTGTAGCAGTACTCGCCGTTGCCAGCCGCTCGTATAGCAAAGCTTTTTCAGCTCTCTCAACAACCATTGGGTGACCAAAGGGCTTCACTCGCCCTCAGGGAAATGACCAGTATCGCTCGCCTGCAACTTGCCGCAGACGGCTCTCCTCATGAGGTGAGCCTTCTTCGTGCCCTTTGGGTACGCCATTTACCCGAACCTCTACACACTGCCATACCCAATGTGGATAGTTTACTCATAAAAAACTTGATGACCAAAGCCAAACCGCTAATGGATAGCCACTTCACGACCTTCAAGACCTCCATCAATGCCTCCACTCCTGACAAAGAGGACACCTATTCAACGTCAACTGAAGCTGAAGCGAATGCCGTAGGACATACACGCCTACCCCGTGACGTGCCGGAGCGGCGACAAAGCCACCCATCACCCACCACTCGCTCGCGCCCCAACCAATGACTTCTTCAGCCACTTACTGCCACCCATCGGTCGCAGTTTTGCTACTACCGCAAAGAAATGTGCCAGGGATTGTCAGTGGCCAAAAAACGTGTAAGTAGGCCATCGCTTGTGGCGGTGGCGTCACGTGTTTGTAATCTTTTCTTTTTATATGATGCAGGAACGGGTTTTTGATTTTTGGTAGAAATGGGTGTTTGTCGTTCTCTTTTGCCAAGGGAACTCTTCAGGACATGACATACTCTGTCTAAGTCTGCCGATGTCCGCCTGGTAGCTCCCAACGGATCTGCGATGCCTACCTATGGTTACGAGAACATCACATTAGCGTTTGAAAACGGTAAATTTAATTGGAAGTTTCTCGTTGCTGACGTCACATTGCCCATCCTCAGTGCGTATTTTCTCTCTCGTTCCCACCGTCAGGATGATGTCGCCAACCAACAATCAGTCAACGCAGACTCGTACTTGTCGACACCTCTTTAACCTCGCTCTCCACATCAGCGCACCCAAGGATGCCTATGCCAACCTCCTCACGTCGTACCCGGAAGTTTTCCGTCCAGAACTTCACCAAACGCCCACGGCTCCTGCCAAGCACGGTGTTTATCACAATACCAAGACGACGGGACCCCCAGTCTTCGCAAAATTCAGATGTCTGGCACCAGATCGATTGGCTGCCGCCAAAGAGACATTCGCCGAAAAGGAAGAAGTGGGCCTTTGCCAAAAGGATTCAAGCCCATGGTCGTCACCCTTACACATCGTCCTGAGGAAAGACGTCTCCCTCCGTCCGTGCGGGGATCACAGGCGCCTGAACATGCAAACAGAACTGGATCACTAGCCATTCCCAAATATCGCCGACGTGACCTCCTATCGGCACAAAGCGAATGTTTTCTCCACGCTTGACCCCCTGAAGGGGTATTATCAGGCGCCTATGAACCCAGAATACATTACCACTCTGTTCGGTATATACATCTTCAATTACTCCTTTTTTGCCCTTTGTAAAGCTGGGGCTACTTTTCAACGTCTCATGGATGGCATCTTAGGGGACCTTCCCTTCTGTGTATGTTATGTGGACGATAAACTTGTGTTCTCTTCCTCAAAAGAGGAGCACATCCATCACCAGCATATCATGCTCGACCGCTTACAACAAAACAGCCTTGTAGTCCGATACGACAAGTCTACCTTTGGCACCAATGAAGTGTCGTTCTTAGGGCACCACATCACTCCTGAAGGAGTCCATCCCCTCCCTGAGGAGGCAACAGCCGCTCAGAACTTCCCCACGCCCTCGACCGTCAAAGCACCGCAGGAATTCTTTGGTATGATCATCTATTATCACCGTTTTCTGCCAGCCATTGCCGCCACTCATGCTCCCCTCTATGCCTCCCTCCAGGGTAAGCCATAAGACCTGAAGTGGGGTCCCCTTCAAGAAGTGAGCTTCTGCAATGCAAAGAATTCCCTATCAACTGCTGCTGCTCTCACTTTTCCCATCCCACATGCCCCTCTCCTTCTCTCCACCCATGCCAGCGACGTCCCTATTGGTGCAGTACCCGAACAGCTGGTCAATGGCTCACCCCGCCCATTGGCCTTCTTCAGCAGAAAATTGCCCAAGGCAGAATTGGGTTATTCTAACTTCGACCGCGAATTGCTCGCGGTGCACTAGGCTGTCAGTCACTTTTGCCATTTCTTAGAAGGTACGCTCTTCGTCATTCGCACAGACCACATGCCTCTGGTGCACACTACTTCACAGTCTGACGCATGATCTGCCTATCTTCGCTGACATCTCTCCACCATGGCTGAATACAATTACACCCTTCAACACGTCCCTGGGAAAATGAATCCCTTTGTCGATACCCTGTCAAGAAACATGTTGGCTGCCATTCAGCTGGGATTGGATTACAACACCTTGGCTAAAGGTCAAGGACAGGATCTAGAGTATCAAGCATGTAGGACATCCTGCACATCCCTAAGTTGGGAAGACATCCCCCTCTACCCTCCTCTGTGACGTCAGTACTAGTAGACCGTAACCTTGGATTCCTGCTTCCATGCACCGACAGGTGTTTGATTTCATTCACGACCTTTCACATCCCTTGCACCGTTCTACTGTACAGCTGCTGAAGACAAAGTTCATTTGGCACAGCTATACTAAGGATGCTAAGGATTGGGTCCGCGCCTGTACTACTTGCCAAACTTCCAAAGTACATTGACACAGATTCCGGAGTTGGCACCTTTCCTCAACCTCAGCGTCGTTTTGCCCACATTCACGTCGACGTTGTAGGCCCCCTACCCACATCGCAAGGACATCGTTACCCGTTTACCGTCATTGACCACTCCACTCGTTGGCCTGAAGCTATTCCCATGGAAACTGCAACGTCCGCCTAAAATACATCTGCCTTACTCTAAGGATGGATAGTAAGATTTGGTATCCCTGAGCATATTACTTTTGATAAGGGTACCATTTTCAACTCTCAATTGTGGACTTCTTTAGCGAATCTCCTGGGCATCACCCTACATCAGACAACTGCCTACAATCCCGCTGCCAATGGAATGGTTGAACGTTTTCATCGCACCCTCAAAGCAGCTCCAACAGCAAGGACTCCAACAGGTTTACTCAGCTTCCCTGGGTCCTCCTGGGACTAAGGACCACTTTTAAAGACGCCCTCGACATCTCGGCAGCTGAAATGGTGTATGGCGACCCGTTGCTCGTCCCTGCCGAATTTTTTCCTTCTGCAACCTCCTCCAACGATCTCCAGTGCATATGTCACGTCGTGGGAAAATTTACTCCATGCCGCCAGACTTACAAGCCCCCAGCGAAGCATCACATACTGACAGACTTGCACTCTGCAACGCATGTCTTCCTACGCAACGACACTAGCAAGCCACCGCTAACGCCCTTTACACGGGCCCATTCCTTGTGATCTGACGCAATCTGAAAGCATTCTTACTCAACAATCATGGCAAAGAAGACTGGGTCTCCATTGTTCATCTAAAACCTGCTTATCTCCTGCCAAATGACCCACCTACAGTTCGCCTCTCCAGATCAGGACGCCCTATTTAACATGTACAGTATGTCATTTTTAGTGGGGGAGCCATATACCGCCCGTGTGTCACACGAGCGTACATAATAACAACATTTCTCTTTTTTGTATTTATTATTCTTTGTATCTTTGCTCTCCCCTCACACTGACAGCAACTTGTTTTAACATGTCTGCATATTACATTGTTAACTGTTAACAGAACCGGTTGTTGGTTGACAAGAAATAGCATATCTGTATTTTGTGACCTTCTTACCGGGGCCTTGTGTGTATATATACTCAGTGTGTCGTAAGAAAGTTACTCAGTTGCTTTCATCTCGCTTTTGAGTCACAACCTACTCCTGGCCCATCACATATGATACTGTTTTATTGTTAAAGACTTTTATATGAGAAAGTTTGTTTGGTGTTTGTTATATAAATTGGTAAATTTATTTGAACTTGGTTAACTTTGTCTCATAAAAGAGTTATTAGCTTTGGTGATTGATCTTATAAGTCTGTTTGGTTTTATCATTAATATTAGATAAATAAAAAGAGACAGAAATGTAATTAAGGTGAGATCTATAAAATCTATTTATATTAATTAATAAAGAAATCTTATTTGATTTATATAAACTAACTGTTTTAAGATTTCACTTCAATCCTTGCGATATATATGTTTGAAAATAAGCAAATGGAATTGACTTTTGAATAAACCATCACAATTTATAGTTCCATGATAAAACTTGTTACGTATCAGTTAATCTTAAGAGCAAAAATCATACTTTTTTTTTTCATTAGCATTTAACATCCACACTTCACTTTATTGCTTAGCAATAAATCCATATATTCCTTTCTTACTAATCATTTACCTGTCTCTGCTACTTATACTTTTGACTATTTTGCGATTCTCCTCTTCTGCCATTTTACCATCGTTCATTATATCGACGCATAGGCATTTGTATGAGTCACCTTCGCTCATTCTTCCTCCATCCATGAAAACTTTCATTTACGCCTATTACCATACTTTTGCTCATATTTATTTACAGCTCTATCCTCTGACAGTCTTTTACCAGCATCTACAATTTTAGGTTAATATCCAGAATCAGCACGGTATCATGGCCCAACAACAACTATTCCACATTACATTCCAAACTCATTTTAGCCTCCATCAACTTGCATCCATATCCAGTGTCCTCCCACTGACCTCTTGAATTACTCTATCCATAAAGAAGCTAAAACATCATAAAAAAATAACACAAAGTCTCCTCAGAACCTATTTCTGCCAATCTCTTGCCTGCTTACGCTGAGAAACACTCACCTACAACTCTTACAGCTATTTTCATCACTTTTACCTTTATACAACAGAACAGCAATTCTTCCAATCCATTCCTTTGGAACATTTCCTTCTCTAAATATACATTACAAACCTTAGTCATCCAAGCTGCATTATCACCACGATACTGTACATGCCACCTATATTACACCAGTTCCTAATTATTTCCTTTTTTCTCAATCTTTTAATAACCCTTTTTTTCAGTCTAAACAGTCACATGTGCAAGCTTTCTTGGACTTACATCAACCCTATCAAATCTTGTATCCCACAACTCTGCCTTTCTTTAATATCCCACATGGAACATCAAATTACTCGCTACGTAGAACAAAGGATTGTCTTTACGTCTGACAAAATCCCTCCACTTGCAAACTCTATTTTGAGATCCCTCTGCACATTAACATTGTTCTCTGCATTTACTTCCTCATGCAGCAACTTGGAATTCCACCTAGAATTCTCAGTCACCTTCGCCCCTCTAATTTGGCTTCATGCATTCATTTTCTCTTAATATTTTTGACTAACCAATCCATCCTCTCTTAAGCTTTTTGTATATATAAGATATTTTGAAAGTAATATGTTTCATTAATGGAAAATAAGTTTTAGATTACTCAAGAACTTAAGAGGACTGTAGTTAAAAAAGAAAAAAAAAAAAAAGAAAAAAAAATAGCAATGAATTTTAGAACAAACTGCTATTCATTTCGTTGGAAAATATAGATTATTTTCTAAAAGTACGTACTGTATATTCTTTTATAGATGATAATCTTTTCTTGTTTTAAGATTTGTATAGATAAAAACATTACTAGTAATTTTGAATGTAGAATTAATTTTTTTTGTTGAGAAAATATATTTTTGGTTTATACTTGAATTGTATATATATTTTTTTGAAATAAGAAATAAGTTACTTGAAGAAAAAATGATACAATGTTATTTGATAATTTTAAATGAAAAAGGAACTTGAGCTTTTGGAAAGGATAAGCTTCCATTTGTTTAATTTGGATTAAAAATTTAGTATTAAGCAAGGAAAATATTTGTCTCAATATACATTTTTGAAAGAAAATGGGATTCTATTCTAAATCAGAAAAATATACATTTTTTTATCAAAAGTACCAAAATTTGGTTTATATCTGAAGTACACCCACACCGATCCTATTTAAGCCACATAATGGATGTCCAGCATGCAGAGAAGCTCTTTAGGTTACGGTTAATTAAATGTTGCAATAGTTCTACTTCACGTCGAAGGATTTCCATTAATAATTCAAGGGTGTCCAAAGTATAAAAGGAGAATTTCAATGATGTAAATGTAGTAGCCGTATCGCCAAACATTCATGTGTCTGTTCAATCTCATAGAATTGCTACTTGGTAAGGTCCTAAGATTCCATGTATCCCTTTGATTGGCAAAGGTTACATTAAATCTCGTATTCAAAAGATAAATTTCTTAGCCACAAAAATCATCTTTAGAGAACAGAGGAAAAACTTTTTACGGCCTTATGAAGAAAATCTTAATTGAATGAAGATTGATAATCTGTTTTTGAAAACATCCGCCCTCATCATCCACATTTGCTTTGTAAAAACGAAACGAATAGTTGAAAATGGGAAGCTTTTTGATAACCGCCAAATATCCATTTATGACACTCCTGACCTCTGGTTGTGAAGTACATATTTCCTTTGATACAAGTCAAGTCTGAAAATGGAAGAACAAACACATTTCTCTTCCTTACCAAACGTCTCTCAGTAAGGAATAAGACGGCCTTTTCTCTTGAATGTAGATTAAACTCCCAAATACAGTATGAGCCTCCAATGAACAGTGTCGTGTTGCGTAGTCATAACTTTCATTGATTTACTTATAAAAATTTCAGAACAAAAATGTGTTGTGAAAATTATAAAAAGGAAATGGAAGATTTTGGTCTTTCTTGGATTTTCCGGAACAATGAAAAAATAAAAGAAGCAAAGGAACAGAAAATACTTATTTTCCATACGCTTTGCGTGCTTCTAAAGAAAGAAGGATAATAAAAGCAATTCCAACGAAAAGTTGAATGAAAAGTTTGATTTAATTTCACCAAAACATAAACAGATCTTCAAATTACTGCAAAGGAAATCTTCATTTATCCAGAGCAATTATTTTCAAGTTTTACACTGAATGAAAAAAAGCGTGCGTTAAAAAAGGCACTTTTTGTTCTTTATCTTCAGTTTGAGATAACGAATCTGTTATGTTTAAGGGATGACCTCTTTAAATTAGACATATTTTGGTGTCCATCTTCTAACTCTGGAACGTTCTAAAGGCCTTTGAACAATCCTTACTCAACTCCGATCACAAAATTAACAGAAAGATAATTTCCTTTGAGGTAAGTGTGTTTGAAACTGTTTGTTTATTTGACGATGTAAATCGATAACATTCGCAATTCTATCATTTTGCCTTTTACAAGAAAATCTGCGTGACTGATATTCTGGAAATTTTCTTGTGAATAATGCATTAGTATCAACTACATTTTTCTTCTGTGTTCGTATTTCCAAGGTTTATCCCAACCACACTTTTATCAACATTATCCTCAGCAATTTCTTGGACACAGCTTAGAAGGATCAAAACTTCTAAACAAAGAAAACATTTGATTGACTTTACATCTAAGGTCTACCTGTTTAAGCTTACCAACTTCACAAACATCTGCTTCTGACGTACGACAGAATAATCTCGTGAATGAAGAGCACAAATGAATAGAGCCGTGGAACTGCCCAGGCGAGGGAACAAAAGAAAAGCCTTACTAGGAGATGGAATTTACTTTGGTGCCATTTTCAAGGACATGGTTTCAGGAAATGAGTCCCAGTTATCCAAACTTCGAACTTGATGGTGATGTTAATATTCTGAGATGAGGAGGAAGGATGATGTGAACTGGATTCGGATAAGAGAATTTTATCTTAGTGCCGAGATAAGATTTAAAGAAGGTTTGTTAGTTTAAGGTTTATGGTTTCAGAGTGAAATATCTGACGCAGCAAAAAGTATCAGCATAGCTCTCCAAATGTAATTCCGTGTTAGGACATGGTCTTCCTAAGATTATTCATCATCAGCTTCTCCTCCTACGCCAAATAACACAAAGGGCTTCGGTTATATTTCGTTTGTCGTCTCTATCTCGAGCCTCTAATTCAATACTTCTCCATTCATCATCTCCGACTTCACGCTTCATAGTCCTCAGCCATGTAGGCGTGGCTCTTCAAACTAATCTAGTGCCTTGTGGAGCACAGTTAAATTTTTGGTGAACTAGCCTCTCTTGGGGAGTGTGAAGATCATGCCCAGACCATCTCCATCTACCCTTCAACATGATCTCATCCACGTATGGCACTCGCGTAATCTGTCTTATAGTCTCATTTCTAATATTGTCCTGCCATTTAACTCCCAATATTCTTTTGAGGGCTTTGTTCTCAAATCTATTAAATCTGTTGGAGATTGTTTCATTATCATACCATGACTCATATCCATAAAGTAACACATATCTCACTAAACTGATTTATAGGCTGGTTTTTATGTAATTTCCGGTGATTTTATATCAAAATTTTACTTAACCTAATCATTGTTTGATTTGATTTTTTAAATTTTTTATTATACTCTAATTTTAGACACCCTTTATTAGGGATCATAGTTCCTAAATATTTCAATGATTCTACTTTATTAATTGTTGTCAATCCGATGATATTTCATCTTCAATTGCATATTCCGTTTTCATCATATTTCTCTTTATTCTATTCATCATGAGGCCTACCACATGTGATATTTCATGCATTATGTTAAGCAATCATTGGAAATCCTGTAGTGTTTTACTAATAAGGACGGCGTCATCAGAATACTTTAGATCACCTAGTTTCCTTTTCCCAACCCAGTCCAATCCTTCTCCACCATCTCCAACTGTTCTACACATTACAAAATGCATGAGGAGGAACAACATTGGTGACAGCATATTCACTTGGAGTACTCTGCTGTTCACTGGAAATTCATTTGATAGGACTCCAATAACTTTAACTTTGCACTTGCTATGCTCATGAACAGACTTAATCAAATTTATATGTTTAAGAGGAATTCCATAATAATGTAGGACTCTCCACAAAATTGGCAGGTGCACTCTATCAAAGGCTTTTTTTCAAAATCCACAAATACCATCAAAAGTTGATTTCGATATTCTACCAATTGATATACGTCCTAAAATGAAAATTTGGTCAGTGCATCTTCTACCTTTTCTAAATCCTGATTGTTCACCTCCTCTTTTCACCAATCTATCTCACTAGTCTTTTTAGAATAAGCATACTATATATTTTTTATGACAAATGACGTAATTGTGATGCCTCTGTAATTACTGTAATCAGTTATCTCTCCTTGTTTAGCCATTTTCACCAACACTCCTAATTCCCATCCAGCAGCTGTTACTTCTTCAGGCCATATTCTAAAAACAAATCTTGTAAGCACTCTGGGGGTCACTTCATTTTCAGCCAGTATCATCTCAGCATGTATTCCATCCAAAACCAGAGGCTTTCCATCTCCTGAGTATTTTTATGATATCTTCGACTTTAGACGCACTGAATTCATTCAGGAGCATATCAAGGACTTCGTCACTTTTAGTTATATCAGTGAAAGAATTCCCTTTATAGCTCAGATCTGACTTCACTAAAGTGTTCCATCCAACGTTGTCTTTCTTCATCATCTTTTGTTACAACAGATCTATTCCTTTTTTTTTTTTATTTAAATATGGTTCTTCTTCTTTGTACAATAGAGATTTCATTAACAATTCTATGAGTAATTCTATAAATTATACCATTGCTACTCAATGAATTCATAGCTTTGTCAACCTCATCTGTTCTCCTCTCTAAATATTCTCTCAAGTCATTCCTGACTTTTCATTCGTCTTCACTATTAATACTAGGATACTTAGCATGATCTACCTTGTGCTTTTCATTACTGCCTCGAAAACTTTCAAAAAATCACTTTCTGTCTTTTTCTCCTTTGTATGGTATTCCACGTATCATTTCATACCCACGGCTTTCTCCTTGTATTTGAATGTCCCAAAACTTCACTATCACACATCATCAATTGTCTTCTCTTGAGTCTCTAAGATTGTAAATAAATTTTTACATTGAATTGCTAATGTTTCTCTGTTCTCATCGGTATGCAGACAATTCGTCGAAAGACAATTGGTAGAATGACAACTCGTCGAATGACAATTCGTCAAAATGACAATTCGTCGAAATGACAATTCGTCGAACTGAAAATTCGTCGAAATGAATGGTAGTTTGAAATTATTTCTGTTTTTAAGTATCTAATATCAAACATTTCACTATAGACCATGAGCTAAATGGAATTCATCAAGACCGAGCGAGGTGCTAGAAAACTTTTGCATGAAGGTTTCTTACACAATTGATAAGAAACATTGTGATAAAACAAACTGGAGATGTGAAAACCGGAGTGAGTGTGGAGCAGGATTACAAACTATTAATGATATGATTTAAGGAAATCGTTCACGGCATTGCCATCAGCCAAATGATACTCGAAATGCTGCCTTGTAAGTTGTAAATGAAATTAAGCAAAGGGCTTGTGAAACCGAAGAAGTGACTGGCTGCATAGTATATAATGCAACATGTAATATGCCTTTGAGTTGCAGGAGCACTACCCAAAAAATTCTTCTCTTTTGAGAACAGTGAATAGGAAAACGTCCCTACAAGAAGATGAAGACTTAACGTTACGGCAAGAAGTTAGAATTTTAAGTTGTCTGAAGACGAAAAAGTGTCTATTTATGGAACTCCTAGAAATTTGACCTTTTATCCCAAAACTGTATTTGGTTTTGTGATGGCACATTCGACTGCGCTCCAGTTAATTCACAGTTGTACGCAATCCATTCTCTAATTGCTAAAAATAAAACCTTACCATTGCTATACTTTTTGTCGGGCTCAAAGGACAGAGACTTATGGCATTATTTTCACATTTATAAATCAAAATCGAAGCTTGAATGTTTCATCCATTATGATAGACTATGGACAATTCGACGAATTGTCATTTCGATGAATTGTCAGTTCGACGAATTGTCATTTCGACGAATTGTCAGTTCGACGAATTGTCATTTTGACGAATTGTCAGTTCGACGAATTGTCATTTCGACGAATTGTCATTCGACGAGTTGTCATTCTATCAATTGTCTTTCGACCAGTAGTCAGGCTACCGTTCTCATCTTGTAGAAGCTTAGTTATATCAATTCTATGTATTCTATTTACATTTCTGTTGGGTTCTTGCACTTGGAATTTCAGTGTGGCTATAAGGAGTTTGTAATCACAACCAATATCTGCAAATCTATAGCTTCTTACATTTTTCTCTTTAATAATTGCTATGTATTTTACTTTATTTTGTAATTGCCACATGGTGAAGTTCATGCATACTTTTCATGTCCTTGTACTGGAAAAGAATACGTCAAATGACAAAATTCTCTATTGAACAGAAACTTATAACATATATATGCTCCATATCATTTGAAACTTCACCAAGACCGTCAAAAACCATCACATTTTCTATACCTTGATTATTACTTTTAACTTTAGCATTGAAGTCACAAATCACAATTTTCATATCTCTCTTTGGGATCTCATTTATTACACTCTGCAGTTCCTCATAGCATCCATCTTTCCTTTCTTCAAGAGAATCATTTGTTGGTTTATAGCAAACAATGTTACTCATATCGCGCTGCTTTGATTTAATCTTTGCAGGTAACAATTTACTATTTACAACTCTCCACTCAGTTAATTCCTTTTCTACTCTTGGTGTCATCATCATTCTTACCCCTTCTCTTCCAACTCTATCTGTTCTTCCTGAATATATATATATATATATATATATATATATATATATATATATATATATATATATATATATATATATATATATATATATATATCCTTAGTCTAAGTTATCCTTACCAATCCATTTACAACGGGTTTCACTTAGGGCCAAGATATAAAAATTATATTTCATAAATTCATTCTCCACTTGCTGTAGCTTTCCTGTGTGATTCCTGGTTCTAACATTCCAATGATTAATTTTCAATTTTTCTTTTGTGTTTATAAACGGAATGATTTTTAGCAACCCCTCTACGCCAGGGACTGGGGGCTATATTGTTATTTTCGATTTCCATTGGCTGAGAACAACTAAATCCCTAGAGGACTCATCGACTATATTCATCATAGGATAGCCACTTCCTTGTGATGTACAGAGCTTATCTAAGTAAAGAAAGTGGCCCCTGTCGGTCCATACAGAATCCATAAAGATCATCAACTAGGTATCAGGTTTAGAAGCCGAAGAGAAAACTTGTCTCTCACCTTAAACCCAATCCGTCACCCTGCTGCCAGTAACTTCTTCGAGATTTAGGGGACATTTCTTCGACGCCCAAAGTCTTCGTTACTCCTCCAGGTTGCTCCTCCGCTTATATAACCGTTGGCAAACAAGCATTACTAATAAATACTGCCTAGCACTGTGAAGATTATTAGAAGAGATGAAATTAAGCGGATAAAAGTTATTAATTTTTCATAGTATATCTAAGAATCTTGATTATGACATATATGTACTACAATAAATTATATTTAATATATATATTTCAAAAAGCAAAGCGGGGGACGTTGATTTGAATTTTATGTTAAGAAATATGAAAAAATTTTGAGGATAATTAAGAAAGAAAATAAAGCATTAGTGAATATTAGAGAGGTGAAAATTATGAAGACGAATATAATGAGAAAAACAAACGAAAAAATTCAAAACTATTTCTGATCAAGACCAATGAGTAGGATAAGTGATTTAGAAAGGATTTCACTATTCTAAACCCAATACTATAGGCTCTGCTATCCTACTGATACTACAAAAAAATAATACATCTTTAGTTTTCCAGGACTTCCTTAAAGAGAAATTCAGTACTATTTTAAGTAAAATAAATAGGTAATTGGAAACTCCATGTATTATTATGCCTAAGAGAACGTCCATTAATGAACAAAGAGAGAGAGAGAGAGAGAGAGAGAGAGAGAGAGAGAGAGAGAGAGAGAGAGAGAGAGAGAGAGAGAGAGAGGGGGGGGGGTGGAGTTCAGAAACTTTGAATACTGTTACATCTGATTGCCACCTCATTTAGAATTACCATATTGTAGCCTTACTAAATAAAGATAAATATATCAATATATATTTATATATATATATATATATATATATATATATATATATATATATATATATATATATATACATACATATATATATATATATATATATATATATATATATATATATATACATATATATATATATATATATGTATATATATATATATATATATATATGTATATATATCTATCTATCTATCTATCTATCTATCTATCTATATATATATATATATATATATATATATATATATATATATCTATCTATCTATCTATCTATCTATCTATCTATCTATATATATATATATATATATATATATATATATATATATATACGTATATATATATACACACACACACACACACACACACACATATATATATATATATATATATATATATATATATATATATATATATATATATATATATATATATATATATATCTTCTTCTATAATGTTCATTTTACTAAGTCGTATTGATAAAGGCATTAAAAAGCTTTAACATAGATTCTTAAGAAAACAAGACGTTATGATATTTTCATGTGCACAAACTTGCAATGCCATCTATTTCATAAGTTACAATGTACTGCAATGAGTATATACTGTAGTTGCTTTTATATTATCTCCAAACATTATCCCCACACTTAGGGGTCGGTTGCCTGATGTGCCTTCTCCAATGATTTTGATCAAAGGCATCTTTTTCCACTAAACCACTTCTCTCCATATCATCCTTCACATTAATGCGTTATCTAATTCTCTATCTCTCTCGATCTCCCCCGCCCCCTCTCTTTAACAGATTCCCCCAAAGCCCTCCTCACTCAATTACAAGTTAATTCGTAAATCAATAAACATTTATGTTCTTGCCCCTCACAACAATAGCCATCATCATTCAGCCTCTTGTCCTTTCAGAAACATTATTGAAGGAGGCTACCAATGGATGGAGAGGATGCAAAACCTTCTAGTAATAGAGAAACTTGGCGAGGAAGAACGTATTTCCTATGCTGTATATTATGCCAGTACCACAGTACCTACTTAATATTCTCCAGCTAAGTCATAAATGTTACCGAACGTGACAGAGTCTCATGAAACCTATATATGGCTTGGCAGGCAGTGAAAGTCCCTCACCAAGCAATCAGTTTCTTGAATACTGGCCAAATACCAGTTACAGTATCTGATCAACCATATTTTACACTGGCCAATAAACTTCAGTGGAAATTCCCCCAATCACAGCGTAGAGAAGACCCCTTATTGGTAACAATGGGGCTTGTTGGATGACAGTGAATTGACTGCAGTTCTTATCAAGAGTGGTATCTCAACAAGTGACAAAACTCAGTCCTTCAAAGATGTTTTTCACATATGCAAAGCCCCGTACATATACCGGGTGTCTGTTGCTGCTCGTTCTGTTCAATTAAGGAAGGTATATGATCAGTATGCTAAGTAAGCAACAAATAATAATCATATAGAAAAAAAAACAAATTCCAGTGCCTTTTGATGATTGGGTCAAACAATTAAGCATAACTCTATCCCAAGAAGATTTCTGGTTCAAGTCTATGGATCTGGATCTCATTATACTTCAGGTAAGTCATGTTTAAGACAAATATCCCATTCTCTTCATTTAATAGGACATTTCTAAAACTAAGAGTAAAGTTTCTTTGGATATGATTTATATTTTATATAAATAACTTAGCTGTATTGTTTTGTTTCTAGTTAGTTAATTCCCGTGGCTCAGCACACTTTTCCCCCTGCAAGGCCCGGGATCATACTCATTATGTTAGGAACTTTCCCATCTATCTTCATGACATGACAATATTAGAAGAAAAAATCCTGCTCTGTTTAAAAAAAGCAAATCAAACAATGGCTAGGTTAAATAAAATTTGGATTTCAAATCGCCTGAAATTACATATAAAACTCAGACTATATATTAGTTTAGTGAAGTTGGTGTTATTTTATGGACATGAGTCATGGTATGACAATGAAACAGTCTCCAATAGATTTAGTAGATGTGAGAACAAAGCCCTCAGAAGAATATTCGGAGTTAAATGGCAGGACAGGAGTAAAAATTAAATTATAAATTACTCACGTGCCATATGTGGATGAAATCATGATGAGTGGTAGATGGAAATAGTTTGCACTCTCCAAGAGAGATTAGTTGGTATTTTGCACAATATATGAGATATGGAATGAAGGTTGGCGTGTCCAAACACTGAGATGGAGATTGCTAGAAATGTCCCGTTGTGTTGGAGACATCGATGGTCGTTGTGGAAAGGAGGAGACATTGCTTTAGCAAAGACCAATCTGAGTCAAGGTGAGATCATGGGGGATTTTGATGGCCATCAGCGGGTTCTTTTTTTAATATGTTTCATTCTAGGTAATTTGCAAAATTCCCCATATTGCAAGTTACTGAAAGATTTATTTTCTTATGCAGAACACTTCGACGATCAAAGTCATCTGGGAATTCTTTCGTAACCAAATGACACTATCTGGTAGCTCATAGGTGAAAAAGAGGCCACCTCTACCTTACTTTTGTATTATAGTGGAAGTCTTGATCGCATACTTACAGAATAGGTGTTCTGGAGAACTCTAATCTATTCAATCACTCATGTTTTGATATCAGATTTGGCGTTGAAATTTAGTTTGACGAGAAATTACGTTGATTTTAAGAATGAGAAAGGAATATACTACTTGTGCTTTTCATGTGTGTTGTAGCACCAGTGGGAATTATTTCTTTTGCAATGATCCCATTACCTATCATCTCTTTTGGATTCGATAGTAGAAGGTCATCCCCAACACCAACATTGTCATTGCTAGCTAACTCTCGAGTCGCGTAATATTAGTTCGTAATTTCTCTCAAAACCGTCTCAGTGATGGTTTAGGGAAAACAATTATCTGCCAGCTGTTGAACATGTCTTCAACTTCTAGAAGGGGTAAACCAACTTGCATTCATAGCAAAGGGCACAGCACATGTAAGAGCTAATGGCTGGCTTCATATAATGGGTGTCTAGGGCTTTTTGCATTAAAGTACTCGTTAGTGTTGTGGTATTCTATTGAAAACGCCCATACCTTACATTATTTTGGACAGGAGTTCAAGATCCGCTCAAACTCAATAATTAACAGTGCTATCTACGCCCTCACCAGCCTAGTAAGCAAGTCAACTGGATTTTTGGAGTGACCTAGAGGTCGTCCGGCTGAGTTATAGGCATCCATTGACTGGTCCTCCCAGGTGCTAGCTTGATGGAGAGGGGCTTGGGTGCTGATCATATATATAGGCCAGTCTCTAAGACATGTCCTGTTTCTTGGCTCTCCCATTCATGAGTTACCTTTAGACCTTTAGTAATGTGGTTATTTATTGTCACAGATTTTAGAGGATAACAATGTCAGATTTTCAATAGTGAAGTAATGATCAGAATTCACTTCAAAAGTGTTTTTTGAGATATTTAAAGAAGTCTCCATTATCAACTGAAAAGTGTTGTCGACGGACCTACGATAAACTATAGGGGTACCCATTCTTCTTAGGACTTTTTCGCGAAGATCACCTCCATAATATGGCCCAAGGCCGGGCTATATATCACACAACTTCTTGGTCTCCATAGATTTTTCCGGATAAGGTTGGTTCTTCTATGGCCGTTTTTTAAACCCTAATTCCTGCATAATAGCTGAGCATTTTTCAAGACCAACACACGCACACACACACACACACATATATATATATATATATATATATATATATATATATATATATATATATATATATATATATATGTATATATATATATATATATATATATATATATATATATATATATATATATATATATATATATATATATATATATATATATATATATATATATATATATATATATTTATGAGTGTATGTGTGGTTTCATATTTCTATGTACAGAAATCTCGCTCTCTCTCTCTCTCTCTCTCTCTCTCTATCTCTCTCTCTCTCTCTCTCTCTGTCTGTCTGTCTCTCTCTCTCTCTCTCTCTCTCTCTCTCTCTCTCTCTCTCTCTCTCTCTCTCTCTCTTTTCCTAGCCACAGAAAATATATATTTTGGATACAAAAAATCATGTAAACAAAACCAATTTTTTTCTAGTTTAAATTCGAATATATAGATTTATCCCAATCGCATTTTATCATTGAAAATGAGTGACTACAGGGTTAGAGTAGTTAACTTTGAAGATTACAGTGTGCCCCGCGCGTTTCATACACAGTCATATTCTGTAACAGTTTTGATTTTTTTTCTTATCACTCGTTCATCCCTTTCACTGTTAATAGGCCATACTGTTTTTTCAGGGTAATACAAGCTTTATCATGTTTGAGTTTTTATGACGTACTTCCACGGAAGTCTCTGTATGTAGACTTGATGATTGTTTAATAAACTTTAGTTAAATTTATCTCGCCTCTCAGTTATCACCTAACTGGCGCCTTGCACATTGGTGACTACCAGATTTTCCAGTTCCCTCCTGTCTTCCCCCTCAGTGCTATGTCTTGCTGTTTGATGATACCACCCTCCGACACTTACTGTACTATCAACGCAATACCCCTGAATTTATAGCCCTTTTGCCCGCAAATAAACGTTCACCGGGTTCCAGCGTGATGATGTCCAGTTTCGCATCAAGGGCGTGACTCAGTCAAACACAATAGCATATTAAGTTCTTGCAGCAATAGCTGAGGGCACTTTCCAATATCGTATGAAGCCCAATATTGTATGAGGCCCTCAAATCATACCTCCTATAGCTGTACACGCCATCGCCAGTGGCCTGCGTAGAAAAACATTTTCAGCTCTGTCAACAACTATTGGGGAACCAAAAGGCTTTGCTCGTCCTCAGTGAAATGTCCAGTATCGCTCGCTTCCAACCTGCTGCAGACGGCTCTCCTCGGGAAGTGAATCTACTTCTTGCCCTCTGGGTACATTGACTACTCAAACCTGTACATCCTACTATCCCTGATGTCAATATTTTACCCATGAAGGACCTGATGACCAAAGTTGACATCTTCATGAACACCCACTTTACTGCCTTCATGACCTCCATCAATGCCTCCCCTCCTAACGAAGTGGACAACTATTCAACAATGACCATAGTTGATGTGAATGAAATACGACACAGATGTCAACACCGTGTCATGCCAGAGTGGTAACGAAACCGCCACATGCTTATGCCCCAACCAACGACCTCTACAGCCACTTACTGACGCCCATCGGCTGCAGTTATGCTACTACCATTCCAGATTCGGGGCTGCTGGGAAGAAATGTTCGAATAGCTGTCAGTCGCTAAAAAATGCTTTCGTAGGCCATCGCTTGTTGCAGTGGCCTCTGCTGTCACTAACCTAATCTTTTTATATGATGCAGGTACGGGCGTGAGATTTCTGGTAAACTCGGGTGCTTGCCATTCTCTTCTGCCAAGGCTACTTTCAAGGACATGACGTAGTCTGTGTAAGCCTGCTTTCGTTTGCCTAGTACCTGCCAACGGATCTATGATCCACACCAATGGTTACAAGAATCTCACGTTAACGTTTGGAAGTGTCAAATATCACTGGAAGTTTCTTGTTGCTGAGGTCTCATTTCCAATCCTTGGGGTGGATTTCCTTTCATACTACCACCTCATGATTGATGTTGCTCACTGATGTCTAATCAAAACTGATTCTTACTAATTAACACCTCTCCGACTAGCTGCCTCCAACCTTGCTACTCACATTAGCACTCCCAAAGATACCTACGGTCACCTCCTCATGTTGTTTGCCATCCAGAACTTCGTCAAACGTGGTTCCCGCCAAAAACAGTATTTATCATCATACCAAGATAACGTAGTCCTTAGTTCGCCCGAATAGAAGAAATGGGTGTTTCCGAGAAGCCTTCGCCACTGGTCGTCACCCTTATATATCGTTCTGAAAAAAGATGGCTCTCTGTGTCCGTGTGGGGCCTACAGACTCCTGAACATGCAGACAGAGCAGGATTATTACCCCCTTTCAAACTTCTCTGACATGACCTTCTACTTGCAGAAAGTAAAGGTTTTCTCAACGCTTGCCTTGCTGAAGGGGTATTATCCGGTGCCCATGAACCCAAAAGACATCCCCAAGACCACCAACTCGCCCCCCTCCCCTTCGGTACATACACCAATTACTCCTGTTTTGGCCTTCGTAATGCTGTGGCCCTTTTTAACTTCTCATGGCCGGCATCTTAGGGGGCCTCCCCTTCTGTGTATGTTATGTGGACGATATACTTGAGCTCTCTTCCTTTGAAGAGGAACACCTCCGTCACTTACGCATCGTGCTCGGCCGCTTACAACAGAACCGTCTTATAGTTCGAAACGACAAGTGTACTTTTGGTGCCAACGAAATATCATTCTTAAGGCACCGCATCACTCCTGGAGGAGCCCACTTCTCTCTGAGAAGATAGAAGATGCAGAACTTTCTCCCGCCCTCGACCACCAAAGCACTACAAGAATTCTTTGGTATGATCAAAGACCTGAAGTAGGGTCCCCTTCAAGAAGTGGCCTTCTGCAACGCAAAAATACCCATCAACTTCTGCTGCTCTCACTTTTCCGGTGCCACATGTACCTCCTCTTCTCTCCAACGATCCCAGCAATTTTGTTATTGGTGCAGTATTCAAACAGGGGGTCAATGGTTTGTCTCACCCATTAACCTTTTCATTAGAAAACTATCCAAGGTAGAATCCGGCTACTCTACCTTCGAAAGTGAATTGATGATGGTGCACTTGGCTGTCCATCACTCTCTTCACTTCTTGTAAGGTTCGCTCTTCATCATTCGCACGGACCACGTTCTTCACGTGCAAGCCTTCACTCAATTGTCCGACGCCTGGTCTGCCAGTTAATCCCGGCATCTCTCCTCTGTGGCTGAATACAATTGTACCCTTCAACACGTCCCTGGGAAAATGAACACATTGACCCCCATTCACCTGGGATTGGATTATAATGCCTTGGCAGAAGCCCAAAGAAAAGATCCAGAGTACTAAAGCACATAGGACATCCTTTCACATCCCTCTGTTGGGAAGACTTCACTCTTGACAACTCCATCGCCACTCTCCTCTGTGACATCAGTACTAATAAACCTAGACCGTGAATACCTGCTCCCATATACCGACAGATATTTGATTTCATTCATGGGCCTTTACATGCCTCACGCCATTCTACTGTAGAGCTACTGAAAACAGAGTTCATTTGTCATGGCATCACTAAGGATGATAAGGATTGGATCCACGTCTGTACTTCATGCCAAACCTCAGAAGTACATTGACACATGGATTCATGAGTTGACACGTTTCTTCAAGCTCAGTGTCACTTTTCCCACATTCAAATCGATGTTGTAGGTTCCCTACCCACATCAGAAGGACATCGTATAATATCCAGGGGGTAGAGAGAGACGTCAGTTCTTCACACAGGAACTTTATTAGTTAAAACATACACGGGAGCAATACCAAAGCTCGAGTCTCAGAGACACCAAGGTTAGGAGGGAACAGGCAATAAGGATTGTTATCTGTTATTCCCCGGGCCTCCTTTTTTGTTTTACTTCGTTAAACAAATAGATCTATACATAAGTTACTAATTATAATAAAATGGATAAAATATTGTAACAAACATAAAATTGTTACCAAGCTCAAACTAAACGTACATTGTAATATGAATACAAACAATAGCATTTCATAATAAAAGAACAATAACTGTCTACATCAAGTACAACATTCCATTGCATGAACATCTAAGAATTGCAAAAGAAATTACACATATTTAAAACCTGTTTCCCTTGTCTTTAATTTTAACATTTTCTAACCTGAACTCATCGTTTTTAAAATGAACAAGATTATCTTCATTTACAGCCACTCTAAGTCTTCCCTTAACTAAGACTTCCACCAAGTCATCACTCTCTTTATTTTCCTTTGTTAATATGTCTGCTATCATGTCTTTAGTATTCAGCCAACTATATGATTCTACTTCTTTATGAATTAGTTTCTCCTTCAAGTCTGCCACTGCGTTTCTTAACAATTTTCTTTCTACTTGTTTTGATGATGCTATACTCTCCAGCGTTGGTCTGCTGTCTGTGAACAGTTTTACTGGGATTTTTCCCCCTTTTTCTCCAAACATAAGTTGTTCAACACTTTTTGCTAAATAAACACTGTCATCTACTAATTTAGTTAAGTTCCTCGTTTCGGCGTCTTTGGCAGAATGGCACACTTGTTTGATGGTTTTTGTTTTCCAATATATAGGAGCTACTATATCAGTTTTCTTGTTTCCCATTAAAATCAAGTTACCCCCAATTGACTTTGAGTCACATCTGTAACTCGCATCGCCGAGGCCATAAATTTTCAGGTCTTCTTTCTTCCCTATTTTACCGAACTTTATTTTACTTTCTTTTGATTTAATTTTCTTCACTATCTTGTTTACTCTCTTTAGATCACCGATCGTAGCATCTTTATTTTTCATAGACATGTACAATCCAACAATAGCCAAGTCGGGTCGGACATTTTCTGCCAACCACTGGATTTTTCCTGCATACTTCCTGAAAACTTTATATTCGGTTTTTGTCAGAGGTTCGTCATTTCCAATTTTCCTTATTTCTTTAATGTCCTCAATGGATTGGGCATAATCCTCCATGCTTACTTCTATTCCTTCTCTTGTTTTAACTATATCAATCCCTGTAAATCTGAATTCAGATGACTCCACCTTTGAAATCGTGAAATTTTTCATTAAAAGATCCTTGATCATATCCACAAATTCTCTTTTTCCTGAAATCGAAAAATCATCAACATGACATAAAATCATACCAAGTAATGATCTGCCGTCATGGAGGTAGTAGAAGGCGTTATCTCCATGCAGTGTTTTCATTCCTCTTCCTTTAAAAATCTTGTCAACTTTAAGCCAGAATTTCCTACCTGCGTCTTCAAGCCCATATATTGGCTTTTTCAGTTTCCAAATGGTTCCTTCCTGTTTTACATCTTTGGGTAGTTCAACAAACACATCATGCTCCAGTTTTTCGGCCTGTAAGAAAGCTGCGGAAATGTCGACGCTCTCCAGTTCAAATCCTTCATTAGCCGATACTGCGATGAAAGTCTTGAAAGACTCTCTCAAGGCGGTTGGGGAATCTGATTTTGGTTTCTCAGTTTCCTGGAATCCTCTAGCAACTAACCTTGCTTTTATTTTGGTCTTCTGCCCATCTTGTGTCTCTTTTTCAGTTATAACCCACCTTGAACCAATTTTCTCCTGTCCTGTATCTTTTACTTCTTCAAATGCTTCATAATACTCAAAATTTTCAAGTTCTTTTTCTTTAGCGTTTATAACTTCAGGTTCATGATGACGACTCTCTGGAACTTCTACCACATATGTGGTTATTTCCTCTACCAAACACTCGTCATTTGACATTTTCATCCAGTAAGTACCAATGTTATCTAGTTCGAAATTTTCCTTGGTCTCTCGTACTTCGGTTTCTTCTTCTTTTTCATTAATAAGATATTTCCAGTCCCTTATTTCATTTTCGAAGTCAACTTCAATTGTTTTACCTCCCTCTAGTTTTATGAAGCACACGAATTTGTGCTTTGAGTTAGGTTTGTTCACTTCAGTCACCTTTCCTTTGTGTTCCTCGCCATTCTTAAAGGTCATAATTATAATTTTACTTTTCTTCGGCCTTTTTTCAGATGGAAGATGTTCTTTCACGGTCATTTTGTCATAATTCTCTTCTGCCAAATCAGGTTTACTAACAACTGTCGTTTCTTCTCTCTTTTCTAAATTAATTTCCTCACTCTCGGACTGGTCAGTAAGAGCTGCCTCATTCTTCGACCCAATCTCATCTTTTTTCTCATAAGCTGAAGTCCTTAACGTTCCGTAAGGTTGCAAGTGATAAGAAGCTACCTTTTTCATATCTCCATTTGCTAAAATCCATACACTTCTCCCTTCCATCTTTTCCACCGTAGCGGGACCAAACCATTATTTTCCACCTTTGTGCTGGTAAAATACTTTCTCCCCAGGTGTATATAGATGATCATTAAAAGACGCATTTCTTGCGTTTAAGGCAATTTTCAACTTTTCACCATACTCAATTTCTCTACACTTCTTATTCACTTCTTTTTGATTTTCAATATGTCTTCTGACTGCTTCTGACTCCGAGATTATAGATTCGGTGGCTACATTTCCACTTGTTATACCAGGAACTACTACAGCTCTCCCAGTGAGTAACTGTAATGGGGCATATCCTTTCACTGTTATATTAGTATTATGACACCAGGCCGCTTTAGAAACTGCTTCATCTAATGTAATTCTATCATTCTCTTCCATCACTTTCTTCACAGTTAGATCAGCGCTGTAATGATTTCGTTCGTTCAAACCATTACACCAAGGGGAATATGTTGGCCAAACCTTATCGTAATTCCCATTGCAGAAGCCAAACTTTCCATTTCCTTATTTTGAAATTCTGATCCATTGTTAGCCTAAAATCCCTCTGTAGGATATCCGTATTTCTCGCACCAGTTCTGGGTGATGGCATGCAAAACAGTGACTGCTTCTTTGTTCTTTAGCACAACTCCACTTAATTTTGTGAAGGCGTCTACGATCCACAGAATGTTATTCTCCTTTACTTGCTTTAGGTCAACTGTAACCTTTTGATTAAATTCTGTCACTGTTGGGATGGCAACTTTTGGTATACCTAATGATTTTTTTATACTTTTGACAGGGTATACATTCATTAACAACTTTCTTAATAACCTTTTTGGTTCGGTTGAATACTACTCCTGCCAATGTGAACAAATGGAGGAGTTGAGTCTCTCCCTTATGGCCAGATACCAGATGTACCCTTTTTACTCTTTTATACTCTGATATCTCTTTATTGCTTTCCAATTTCTTGGCAAACATTACAATCTCTTCTTCGCTACATTCTTTATTGGTTTCCAAGACAACGGCAAGGTGGTTACCTTTAGTGGTTATCAAATCTATCTCTAGGTTCGGAACCAAGCTTCTGATAACTAGTTTTTCCTTTCCTTTCTCGTAATCCTGAGAGGCACTCCATTTCTGGAGTTGTTCTTTAGAACGCAAAAAGGGGATATTAGCTTCAATAGCATAAATTTGAACTCGTAGTCTACTGAACTCTGTTCCATTTTTCTTTCCTTTAATTATCAGTGGAACTTCAAACATTTTGTGACATTCATAAACTTTACTTGGTCCAAATTTGAACTTTTTCTTTTCTATTCTTTTAACATTAACTTGTCCTTTTCCAAATTGATTTTTCTTCAGATATTCTTCTATCCATTTAATTCCTGCCACATTTTTGGGTGCACCATTGTCAATAATCATCTCAGTTTCATTGATTTCATCCGTGAAGTAAATTTCAGGCATTTCTACTTCTCCTCTCTCATCTTCAACACTCACAAATCTGATGTTACTTAATCTATTCAGACAGCATTCATTTCTACATCTTTTCTCTCTCGATTCTGATCTGAGCCTCCTGCCGCCCTCCATCGGACGATCTTGCCGATTCCTTTCAAGTTCTTCACGATCCTCACTTCTCCTTTCCGAAGGTTCTCTTCGTTTAAAGGAGTCTATTCTGTTTCGGTTTCTATCTCCTGATCGAGAGTAATATCTTCTACTCTGATATCTGCTTCCTGACTCTCTCCTGATTTGGCTTCTGTCTCGCGAACGGGAGTGTGGTCTCCTATTTCTTTGCTCATTTGATCTCGATGTAGATCTTTGTCTATTTGTATAAAATACGTCCAATTCCTTTTCGGGTCTTTGGTTTTCTATCTTTAGTTCCTTGAACTCCTTTTTACATATTTCTATTGTCACTTTATCTTCTACATTTTTTAGTTGTTTCATAATTGAATTTTTTTCTGTTGTTTCTAATTTAGACTTATCTAAAAACAAAACTGTAGTCCATAACTTCCATTTTGATCCAAAGTTTGCTCTATCCATTTTCACTAAAAGATTCTCAAATCTATTCAGATACTCTTCACCTGTTTCTTTGTCTTTCTGTTCAATTTTTGTATTTCAGAAACCAATTCAGACATTTTTTCCAAGGTTGTTTTTTCAAATTTACCTTTTAGCAAGTTTATCACGTCTTCAATGATAGTTACACTGTTAGTGTTTACTTTTTCTATAACCTCTCTTGACACAAATAACGATAATCCTCTAATCTCTTTGTTTGTTTTTAAACTATCCACCAATTCGAAAAATTTTTGAATTGGAGGAATGGTTGTCTGTGAATCCCATAGCCTTAGTTGATGGCAATAACTTTCAAAATCCTGGCCATTAGTCCAGATTGGAGCTTTCCGATTTTTAACTAAATTAACATGGTTATTTCCACTTCCAACTTGGTTTATCTAAAAATTGTTTTCAATGATTTTCAATAGTTTGTCTAGTCTTTCATCCATATCACTCTTTTCATACATTGTCCTGTTTGTTTCTTTACCGAAATCCCACTTTTTGTGAAAGTTTTTCTGGTGCAAAATATTGGTTGCTCTGTTTTTAAATAGTTTATTGCACTGTCCACAAATTCTGGCCTCATACCTTTGATCTAACTGGTTTTTTTGCTGCCTCAAAAAGTTCATTTGTTTCTAGCCACCGTTTTACCTGTTCCACTTCACCTAAATTCAAATAATTATTTTCACACTTGCACTCATCTCCATTTTCTTTATGTCCCAATACCGGGCCTTTACACTTATGACAAAATTTGAAAATAAAATTTCCAGCATTGTCTATGGTTCCAAAGTTAGCCAGTCGGGTCAACTAGTTCATAAGCTCACTTTCATCTTCAATGTATCCTGGTAAGGAAACTGCAGAGTATTCTGAAGACGCCATTATGACTGTTTCACTTTATTGTAGATAACATCAGGGTTCAAGGTTTCTTCCAGAAGACCCCCAAGCACTCACAAACACTTTCAACAGCAAAAGAATTAAGCTGTTGTGAAGAATCGTAATTACCATTCTTCGGCTCACACAACTTCAGGCTCAGGTCGTCTGCCTCACCATGTATCAACAGTTCAGCATGTTTTCTTCATCTATCCATGATATCTGCTCCCCGAAGCATTCTTGTCGACAGAACCAACACGTCCTTTCCAGTTCATAAGCCGAAATCCATTGGTTTTCCTTCTCACAGACGGCTTCACATTTGCAGCAACTTACTGAACTTCTGGATTACTCCCCTCCCCGATGTTCGGGAACTTTTAGCTGCTCATCATTTTCTTTTATATTTCTTAGTAAAATTTAATCTCCAAGACAATCGCTGCAGTCCCTCGAACCACGCTCTGCTACCATATAATATCCAGGGGGTAGAGAGAGACGTCAGTTCTTCACACAGGAACTTTATTAGTTAAAACATACACGGGAGCAATACCAAAGCTCAAGTCTCAGAGACACCAAGGTTACAAGGGAACAAGCAATAAGGATTATCATTACAAGACAACAAGGTTAGGAGGGAACAGGCAATAAGGATTGTTATCTGTTACATCGCTCCACTCATTGGCTTGAAGCCATCCCTTATGAAACTGCAACATACACCTCATGTACATCTGCCTTACTCTCAGGATGAATAGTGATATTTGGTATCCCTGAGCATATTAGTTCTGACATGGGTACCCCTTTCACCTCTCAATTGTGTACATCAATGACGAATCTCCATAGAATCTCCCTACATCAGATAACCCACCTACAACCCTGCTGCAAACGGAATAGGTCAACGTGTTCCTCCCACCCTCAAAGCAGCTTTGATGTTACACTCTAAAGACTCCAGCTGGGTTATCCTGCTCCCTTGGGTAGTCCTTGGACTAAGTGCCACTCCTAAAGACGCCCTGGATGTCTCGGCAGCTGAAATGGTATATGGGGACCTGATAGTCGTCTCTGCTGAAGTTTTTCCATTTGCAACCCTCTCTGACAATCTCCAGCACATACGTCACGTTGTGGGAAAATATACTCCATGCCGCTAGACAAACAAGCTCCCAACTAAGCAACACATACCAACATATTTGCACTCTGCAAAGCATATTTATCTGCACAATGACACTAGCAAACCACCGTGAACACTCCCTTACTTGGACCCTTTCTGTGTGATTCATCGAAGCCGTTCATACTGAACATTCATGGCAAAGAAGACTGGGTATCCAATGATCACCTTAAACCTGCTTATCTCCTTCAAGATGACCTGCCTACAGTACGCCTCTAAAGAATAGGGCACCCTATTTGACATGTATGTAATTTTTAGGGGGGGGGGGAGACATGTACTGCACGTGTTTCATACAAAATTCGTGAGCTATATTTATTTCTATTTTTTATCTTAACACTCGCACTTCTATTCACTGTTGAAACCCCATCCTGTGTTTTCATGCTAGAATAAGCTTGAATGTTTGAATTTTTGTAAAGTTCTTCCTCGGAAGTCGCTGTATATAAACTCAATGATCGTTTGATAATGTTTATTAGCACTTCCCTCGCCTCTGTTATTACCTAATAGGTCCCTCGCACAACAGTAGCATTTATGATATAAAGTTTCTAAAAAAATTTTCATGCCCTAAAGATGTTTAAGGGCTAAAGTACATCCCAAAAATGTTTGTTATTTCATAATAGTCACCAAACAAATCATCAGACCTAGAGTTTAATGACTTCATCGATCAAAGGAATAGTGGCACTTCCACTGTATTATCTTCTTATATATATATATATATATATATATATATATATATATATATATATATATATATATATATATATATATATATATACATATATATATACATATATATATATCTATGTATATATATATATATATATATATATATATATATATATATATATATATATATATATATATATATATATATTTCAATGAAGTCACTGGCAGAAGGGTGACATGTTGGGTTTAAGGAGATAGATAAGATTTTTTTTCGGCTTATACTCCTGATGCTTGACGGATGATCTTACTGGAATTAGTATGAACCGGCAGGTGTCACTTGTCTCAGTTAGAGAGGCATTGCGCATCACAACTAACTGGGTATCCTTTGATGAATATAGCCAATTAATCCTCTATGGTTTTAGTCAGTGTATGGAGAGCGAAAATGACAGAATGGCCCCTTGTTCCGGGCGTAGCCGGGTGCCAAGAATCTTCCGGTTAATAAATTCTATTGAAAAATTAAAGATTGGCAATAATAATGTTATAACCATGAATCATATTGGGACGTTACAGCTGTGATGAATGAATTTATGAAATATAGTTTGAAAATCTTAACCCTGACTGTAACACGATGTAAGGGGATTGATAAATTAAATCTTAAACCAAGGCACTATATATATATATATATATATATATATATATATATATATATATATATATATATATATATATATATATAAATATATATATATATATATATGTATGTATATATAGTATATATGATATATATCTTTATAAATATATACAGTATACATACATATATATATATATATATATATATATATATATATATATATATATATATATATAATTATATATATATATATATATATATATATATATATATATATATATATATATATATATATATATATATTTATGTATATACATATGTATATATATATATATATATATATATATATAAATTATATATATATATATATATATATATATATATATATATATATATATATATATATATATATATATATATATATATCCAGACCATTGCTCTTTATTATATGGGAGAGCTCACAGTATCATCTATCATTAATGAATCTATTCCTTAACTGCTGTTACTCTAGGTTAATTTATTGTCACATTGTTATGATTTGTTTTTGGCTAGTCTTTATAAAAAGCATTCTTTTGTAGAGTAACATAGATAGGGCAATGTCACTTGTCTCTGCCATTCATGAGTGGCCTATAAACCTTCAATAGAATGATGCTCATATCAAAACTACCAAAAACTGAAATTGGAACATTTTAAGATCTTTTCCATGATTTTGGTAATTTTCAACATTTTGATTCTTTTTCAATCATTTTATTTATTGCGTTTTTTTCCTCTAAATAAAAGCAATTATTGAAAAAGAAAGAAAGAAAAAAAAACATCCAGCGTTAAAAACATAGTGAAACTGCTGTCGTAAAATTGTAACTGTTCCGAGCAGATTGCGAATTCGATTTCCAAATATTCGGGAGGGATAATTGACCATTACAAATTAGATTTTCAAAATGAAATAAGAGAATTTTCAGTTTCCCATCACTTCTGTTGCTCTATCACTTGTATAAAAACGCTTCATTTTGCAACTTAGAGAAACCAATGGAAATGTATCTTTCTCAAAAATGTTTCTACGATAATAAAACGAAAGCTCTACGCTTTTATTTTTTTTTTTAGATTAAGTAAACATATACTCAAAGGATAAACAAAACCTTTTTCTCCTTTAAAAGTTTCAATTCTTTATATGAAACCCTTTAGTTAAACGAGTATCTGAGACTCCTTGAATTGTTTTACCAATGAGAACGGGCACTGCATCGAATTACCCTATAAAGGGGCCATTGTTATGAGGTGCAACTAACTATGAGACGTATAATGTTTCCACTTCCATAGAAATAGTTCAAAAGGTTTTAGTCTCGTTAATTCCAGAGGTGAGCTACGTTTTTGGAGATAGCAGCTTTTATAATTTATGATATATTTTAAGAGGACGCAATGGACGCTCTCTTCATTGTCTCGAGTGTGCAGATTCACAGAGCCATTAATATTCTATTACATATTGCTAAGTTTTATTTAGTAAGATAATTATTTACTTAATTGGTCTTTATTCTTCCAAACGTTTCCGGTCACTAAAATATTGTAAACGCTTCTGATGAGAAAATATTTCAAACTTTTTTTTTATTTTATTTAATTTTTTATCATTATTTTTTCTTTTTTTTAACTGGAGTATTCCAAATGTTTCTTTTCACTGGAAAAGGTAAAACGTGTCTTATCACTTGAATATTACAATTTTTTTACTCTCTCTCTGGATTATTGCAGACATTTCCTGTCATTGGAATATTCCTAATGTTTCCTGTCACTTGAACATTCCATTCAATGTTTGCAAAATTGTGTAAATCAATTTTGCGTTGGTTCCTTTTTATCTTTATGTTTTATGATAATATCAACTTTTGATGTGAAGGTTAATGACAACAGGAACCTTTAGGTGTAATTTAATAAGAGAAACATTACAAAGAAACACAAGGTAATGCATCCAAATCTGGCAATAGTTAATTGACCTTTTATCTCTGACCTAAAATAACGAAATTTGCTGTAGGGTGGCATTGGAAATGTTAAAAGGGAAGCTTGGATTTAACTGAAAGTAATGCTGCTGGAATAACATCACTCAACTGATACATAATATTAGAATACACCATAATTAGGGAAAATGTTATCAGCGAAGATTAAGGCCATCAATTAATTGATATGGGAAAATAACTTACAGAATACAAGAAAAACAACAAATTTCGAAAACTAAATGAATATAAGCTACATAATCTAAGGGAAATGTAAAAATGATATGACTATCTACGTGTAAAAAAAAAAAAAAAAAAAAAAAAAAAAAAAAAAAAAAAAAAATTCAATCGCTTCTTTGACAGAAACTTTATAAATGCGGAAACAGGGAAATATATAAAAACACTTATTCTTTCATATAAAACATGACTATCAATGATGTGCTTCTTCCTGTTTTTCATCAGATTCATTGTTGCTTAATAAGATAAAATCATTTGAATTGAGATTGATTAATTGCGAATAGATGAAAGATACTGAGAGAGCAAAGAATAATTGAAAACATTAAGATTAGAATATACGCCATAAATTGACAAGGAAAAGGCAAATGTTTGAAAGGGACTTTTGATAATCCATAAAATAGGAACTTACCGTAAGGAATTTGGTGTCAGACTTTGCCCAATTCGTTAAAAACAACCCTTCCCATGACACGAGGTCATTTTGAAATTGTGGACAGATAACACTGAAGCATCGGTATCATAGCAAGGACGATCCAAATTGAATCTTGTTTCCATAATACGCTCTGGTGGTTCGGACGCTTATATCCAAGTGGTAGGAGATATCATCTGCAGCTGAATAGTATCGAATACCTTGCATTGACCGCAGACTGCAGATTATGCGAATATAAGCTTACATCTTCAGAATGATTACACAATATCAGGATGGGATGAACTATTGCGCGTTTATGGGAGGCAAATGGAGGAATCCCATTTGAGTAAATACAACAACATTTACAGTTCTAGGTGAACCGTGCTGGTTTATACTCCATTTAAGATATCATGACTCTCAGACACATTATTATTATTATTATTATTATTATTATTTTTATCTTTATTATTATTATTATTATTATTATTATTTTTAATACTAGATAGGTGCAACTCGGGACGGGTATATGTGTAGTTTCCTTTGTTGAATGTCGCTCACTATCCCGCTGATTACCTTTTCTATTTTGTTTATTTTTTTTAAGAACTAGTAATCACTTGAACTACAACAATTTTGATGGGAAAAATTTGTAATAAAAAACATATAACTCCTAGAGTTTTACACATATCCAGATGATTTTCACAGAGTATGTGAACTACATCCATACCAATTTTCGTATTGATACTTGATATAGAAAAGTCACAGTA